>NC_069501.1:87321582-87359082 GCF_027579735.1 Bombina bombina
GCAATGCTCTGTTAGCCTATTATACACACTGTAAAAATTTCGTTTGATTTACTGCATTTTTTCACTGTTTTTCAAATTCTGACAAAATTTGTTTCTCTTAAAGGCACAGTACCGTTTTTTATATTTGCTTGTTAACTTGATTTAAAGTGTTTTCCAAGCTTGCTAGTCTCATTGCTATTCTGTATAAACATGTCTGACATAGAAGAAACTCCTTGTTTATTATGTTTAAAAGCCATGGTGGAACCCTCTCTTAGAATGTGTACCAAATGTACTGATTTCATTTTATGCAATAAAGATCATTTTCTGTCTTTAAAAAATGTATCACCAGAGGAATCTGACGAGGGGGAAGTTATGCCAACTAACTTTCCCCACGTGTCAGACCCTTTGACTCCCGCTTAAGGGACTCACGCTCAAATGGCGCCAAGTACATCTAGGGTGCCCATAGCGTTTACTTTACAAGACATGGCTCTGGGGTGAGACAAAATGCAGAGCATACTGACGCTTTAAGAACCATGTCTGATACTGCCTCACAATATGCAGAAGCTGAGGAAAGAGAGCTTCAGTCAGTGGGTGATGTTAATGACTCAGGAAAGATACCTGATTCTAATATTTCTACATTTAAATTTAAGCTTGAACACCTCCGCGTGTTGCTTAGGGAGGTTTTAGCTGCTCTGAATGACTGTGATACCATTGCAGTGCCAGAGAAATTGTGTAGACTGGATAAATACTTTGCAGTGCCAGTGTGTACTGATGTTTTTCCAATAGACGCCACCACACGGGACTTATGGCAGACAGCCCCTAAGGTGGAGGGAGCAGTTTCTACTCTAGTAAAGCGTACTACTATCCCTGTCGAGGACAGTTGTGCTTTTTTTTTTTTTTTTTTTTTAGATCCAATGGATAAAAAATTAGAGGTTACCTTAAGAAAATATTTATTCAACAAGGTTTTATCCTACAGCCCCTTGCATGCATTGCCCCTGTCACTGCTGCTGCGGCGTACTGGTTTGAGTCTCTGGAAGAGGCTTTACAGGTAGCGACTCCATTGGATGACATACTTGGCAAACTTAGAGCACTTAAGCTAGCCAATTCTTTTATTCTGATGCCATTGTTCATTTGACTAAACTAATGGCTAAGAATTCTGGTTTTGCTATACAGGCGCGCAGAGCGCTATGGCTTAGATCATGGTCAGCTGACGTGACTTCAAAATCTAAGCTACTTAACATTCCCTTCAAGGGGCTGACCCTATTCGGGCCTGGTTGAAGGAGATTATTGCTGATATCACTGGAGGAAATGGTCATGCCCTTCCTCAGGACAGGTCCAAATCTAGGGCCAAACAGTCTAATTTTCGTGCCTTTCAAAACTTCAAGGCAGGTGCGGCATCAACTTCCTCTAATAATAAACAAGAGGGAACTTTTGGTCAATCCAAGACGGTCTGGAGACCAAACCTGACATGGAAAAAAGGTAAGCAGGTAAAAAAGCCTGCTGCTGCCTCTAAGACAGCATGAAGGAACGGCCCCCTATCCGGGAACGGATCTAGTAGGGGGCAGACTTTCACTCTTTGCCCAGGTGTGGGCAAGAGATGTTCAGGATCCCTGGGCGTTGGAAATTATATCCCAGGGATATCTTCTGGACTTCAAAGCTGCCCCCCCAAAAGGGAGATTTCACCTTTCACAATTATCTGCACACCAGATAAAGAGAGAGGCATTCTTACACTGTGTACGAGACCTCCTAGTTATGGGAGTGATCCATCCAGTTCCAAAGGAGGAACAGGGACAGGGTTTTTGCTCAAATCTGTTTGTGGTTCCCAAAAAAGAGGGAACCTTCAGACCAATTATGGATCTAAAGATCTTAAACAAATTCCTCAAAGTTCCGTCGTTCAAGATGGAAACTATTCGTACCATCCTACCACTGATCCAGGAGGGTCAATATATGACTACAGTGGATCTAAAGGATGCTTATCTTCACATTCCGATACACAAAGATCATCATCGGTTTCTCAGGTTTGCCTTTTAAGAAAGGCATTACCAGTTGTAGCTCTTCCTTTGGGATTAGCTACAGCCCCAAGAATCTTTACAAAGGTTCTAGGGTCACTTATGGCGGTCCTAAGGCCGCGGGACATAGCAGTAGCCCCTTATTTAGACGACATCCTGATACAGGCGTCAAACTTCCAAATTGCCAAGTCTCATACGGACGTAGTACTGGCATTTCTGTGGTCGCATGGGTGGAAAGTGAACGAGGAAAAGAGTTCTCTATCCCCACTCACAAGAGTTTCCTTTCTAGGGACTCTGATAGATTCTGTAGAAATGAAAATTCACCTGACGGAGTCCAGGTTATCAAAGCTTCTAAATTCCTGCCGGGTTCTTCATTCCATTCCGCGCCCTTCGGTGGTTCAGTGTATGGAAGTAATCGGCTTAATGGTAGCGGCAATGGACATAGTGCCGTTTGCACGCTTACATCTCAGACCGCTGCAACTATGCATGCTCAGTCAGTGGAGCGGGGATTACACAGATTTGTCCCCTCAACTGAATCTGGACCAAGAGACCAGGGATTCTCTTCTCTGGTGGCTATCTCGGGTCCATCTGTCCAAAGGTATGACCTTTCGCAGGCCAGATTGGACAATTGTTATGACAGATGCCAGCCTTCTAGGTTGGGGTGCAGTCTGGAACTCCCTGAAGGCTCAGGGATCGTGGACTCAGGAGGAGTCTCTCCTTCCATTAAATATTCTGGAATTAAGAGCGATATTCAAGGCTCTTCAGGCTTGGCCTCAGTTAGCAACTCTGAGGTACATCAGATTTCAGTAGGACAACATCACGACTGTAGCTTACATCAACCATCAAGGGGGAACGAGAAGTTCCCTAGAGATGTTAGAAGTTTCAAAAATAATTCGCTGGGCAGAGATTCACTCTTGTCACCTATCAGCTATCCATATCCCAGGTGTAGAGCACTGGGAGGCGGATTTTCTAAGTCGTCAGACTTTTGATCCGGGAGAGTGGGAACTCCATCCGGAGGCGTTTGCACAACTGATTCATCGTTGGGGCAAACCAGAACTGGATCTCATGGCGTCTCGCCAGAATGCCAAGCTTCCGTGTTACGGATCCAGGTCCAGGGATCCCAAGGTGACACTGATAGATGCTCTAGCAGCGCCCTGGTCTTTCAACCTGGCTTATGTGTTTCCACCGTTTCCTCTGCTCCCTCGACTGATTGCCAAGATCAAGCAGGAGAGAGCATCGGTGATTCTGATAGCACCTGCGTGGCCACGCAGGACCTGGTATGCAGATCTAGTGGAAATGTCATCCTTTCCACCATGGTCTCTGCCTCTGAAACAGGACCTTCTACTTCAGGGTCCTTTCAACCATCCAAATCTAATTTCTCTGAGGCTGACTGCCTGGAGATTGAACGCTTGATTTTATCAAAGCGTGGCTTCTCCGAGTCAGTTATTGATACCTTAAGACAGGCACGAAAGCCTGTCACCAGGAAAATTTACCATAAGGTATGGCGTAGATATCTTTATTGGTGTGAATCCAAGGGTTACTCATGGAGTAAGGTCAGGATTGCTAGGATATTATCTTTTCTCCAAGAAGGTTTGGAAAAAGGATTGTCAGCTAGTTAAGCGTCTGGCAGATGTTCCAGACGTTCAGGCATTTTGTCAGGCTTTAGTTTGAATCAAGCCTGTGTTTAAACCTGTTGCTCCACCATGGAGCTTAAACTTGGTTCTTAAGGTTCTTCAAGGAGTTCCGTTTGAACCTCTTCATTCCATAGATATCAAGCTTTTATCTTGGAAAGTTCTTTTTTTTGGTAGCTATTTCCTCGGCTCGTAGAGTCTCTGAGCTATCTGCCTTACAATGTGATTCTCCTTATCTGATTTTTCATACGGATAAGGTAGTCCTGCATACCAAACCTGGGTTCTTACCTAAGGTGGTATCTAACAAGAATATCAATCAAGAGATTGTTGTTCCATCCTTGTGTTACACAATTTGGACGTGGTCCGTGCTTTAAAGTTTTACTTACAAGCTACTAAAGATTTTCGTCAAACATCTGCTTTGTTTGTTGTCTACTCTGGACAGAGGAGAGGTCAAAAGGCTTCGGCAACCTCTTTTTCTTTTTGACTAAGAAGCTTAATCCGCTTAGCCTATGAGACTGCTGGACAGCAACCTCCTGAAAGGATTACAGCTCATTGCACTAGAGCTGTGGCTTCCACTTGGGCCTTTAAAAATGAGGCTTCTTTTGATCAGATTTGCAAGGCGACTATTTGGTCTTCGCTTCATATTTTTTCAAAATTTTACAAATTTGATACTTTTGCTTCTTTGGAGGCTATATTTGGGAGAAAGGTTTTACGGGCAGTGGTTCCTTCCATTTAAGTTCCTGCCTTGTCCCTCCCTTCATCCGTGTACTTTAGCTTTGGTATTGGTATCCCACAAGTAATGGATGATCCGTGGACTGGATACACCTTACAAGAGAAAACACAATTTATGCTTACCTGATAAATTTATTTCTCTTGTGGTGTATCCAGTCCACGGCCCGCCCTGTCATTTTAAGGCAGGTAATTTTTAAATTTAAACTACAGTAACCACTGCACCCTATGGTTCCTCCTTTCTCGGCTCGTTTTCGGTCGAATGACTGGCTATGACAGTTAGGGGAGGAGCTATATTACAGCTCTGCTGTGGGTGTCCTCTTGCAACTTCCTGTTGGGAATGAGAATATCCCACAAGTAATGGATGATCCTTGGACTGGATACACCACAAGAGAAATACATTTATTAGGTAAGCATAAATTGTGTTTTTTCCACATCCATGTGTTCATTTGTAAACTATTCGTGAATTGATGCACCTTTAACAAATGATCGCAGGATTGATACAATGAGATTATTTAGTAAAATTATAAATTTGATGTAAATAGTATCCTCTCTGTGAATCCGGAAACTGAATAGTTTTTATTTCATGCCCCTTTAAGTGATGCTGAGCACAATTGTTAAAGGGACACTGTACCCAAAAATGTAATTCCGTGATTCAGATTGATCATGAAATTTCAATCAAATTTCGAATTTACTCCTATGATCAAATTTTCTTCATTCTCTTGGTATCTTTATTTGAAATGCAAGAATGTAAGTTTAGATGCAGTCCCATTTTTCTTGAATAACCTGAGTTGTCCTTGCTGATTGGTGGATAAATTCATCCACCAATAAAAAAGTGCTGTCCAGAGTACTGAAACCAAAATAACGGTTAGATGCCTTCATTTTCAAAAAAAGATAGCAAGAGAACGAAGATAAATTGATAATAGGAGTAAATTAGAAAGTTGATTAAAATGCATGCTCTTTCAGAATTACAAATGAACAAATTCGGGTTCAGTGTCCCTTTAAGTAATGGATATGCATTTGGAATGCATTTTTTACATTTTTACATGAACATGGACATCAAATCTTTTAAAAAAAAAGACTATTTGAATGTTGACAGCACATGTATTCCAATTGCACTTATATCTTATTGTAGTAGTGTAACAAAATCAATCACTGCGTGTAATGCGCATATTTTAGATGATGAATATGTTTCTCTTATTAATGTTTATATTTAATTATGCAACGATATATGGTCATAGATAGGCTGACCATATATAAGCTTTAATAAGTGACACGTTTGATCAATACATGTGTCATTATTGTTATTTAAAAAAAATAAAAACATATCTGAAAACATCAATGACATATGTATTTCTCATGTGTACCTTTTAAATGGTAAAGATGGACACCATAGCTATAGGTAACATATAATATATAACTAGGCTGACCATATTGCCGCTTTAAGAAGGAACACATATGAAAAATACATATGTGAGGGTTCTTATACAAAACCATTTCTTTAAACAGCCCTGAAAACAGCCCTGACATATGTATTTTTCATATGTGTCCCTTTTTAAAGCGGCAATATGGTCAGCCTATATATAACACATCCCTATTTTCCTAATGCATCTCCTAGCATTATAATGCAGTTAAAGTGACATGAAACACAACAATACAAATATTTACATTTATTTCTAAAATGTATTTAAAATTGCAATGTCGTACATAATCGGGTAACCTAAAATGTTGTTTTCTAGTCTATTTAAACCATGCTGCTTGGAAAAAAGTTGAGTTAATAATCCTCTGCTTCTACTGAAATATCTCTTTATTTTCAATAATGGATTCTATTTCATATATCACAGTATTACGTTATCTCGCGTGACATTCATAGCTAGCAATATAACACATACTAGTTTATAAAATATAAATACTAGTTTATAAAATATAAATACGTTTCTTATTGCTATGCCAAGCTGTCAAATGAGTCCTTGTATTGGCTGATGTTTTCACTTGATCAAGGATGCGCCATGTTGCTTAAGACGTCACCTGCCAGGCTGTCCAATGAGTCTTTGTATTGGCTGACGTTTTTACGCGATCAAGGATGCACATTTTATTGGCTGACGTTTTTACGCGATCAAGGATGCGCATTTTATTGGCTGACGTTTTTACGCGATCAAGGATGCACCTTTGATTGGATGGCGTTTTTACGCGATCAAGGATGCGCCTTTGATGATTGGATGGCATTTTTACGAGATCAACGATGCGCCATGTTAATTAAGACATCACATGCCTTGGTGTAAAAATCATCTTATTATATTACGTAGTCCTGCAATATTTGAATTTGCACGTAACCCACGTTTGTGAATGAGAAGCCAAGTTTAAAACCATGGCGAGTATGGATTGTGTGAATCATGTACATTGTTGACCCATAGCTGATAAAGAACACAACATTCTCTTTTGATGGCTACCTCGTTGAATAAACGAATGAAAGCAAATTGTTTTCCTGCATAAGATATTTTGAGGCAAGTGTGAATCCATGGATATAGTCCATCTTGTTTAATATGTTTCTCAACAATATGTTCCTTTATATGAATAATGACTGTGTTGGTTATAAGTTTCAACATATCGAATTCCGAAATATGCCCTATTGTATTTGAATCAAGTAATCAATATGCATTGACCTTTATCATATGCTAAATATATGAGATGCCTACTTTTTCAAGATGTTATGTCATGGTATTTTTTATTTAAGGGTCATTAGACACTCATTTTTAAAACACAAATATGTTTTTTCTATATTTTTTTTATTTTGCTTATTTTAAAATAAATGTCTATTTTTGATGATGTTTAAATAACATTGCATTGATTTTCTGACTCCTCCCCAAGCCTCAAAGTTTGATGTGAATACCATTAGCTACCTTCTCCAGCTTGCTCCTGTTTGTGTAAAGGGTCTTTTCATATGCAAATGAAGGGGTATTGTGCTATTTTCCACTTGGAATGGGCTTTCCAGCTATCTTTTCAACATAGCTAAACAGATTTTCAAAGTAAGTCTTTAAACCGTTTTCTCATGGATTTTGATATCGGTATGTGGTCATCTGGTTGTTTATAGTAGTATCTATTACATGCAGTTGTCTGAAAATGATTGTATACTGTCTCTTTAATGTAAATGTTGAGTATTGTGTCATGTACGAGTTCCACATTGGTTAATCTCCAAATATATTATTGTGAGCATATATTTCTAAAGTAACTCATAAAAGGACCTGAAACCATATTCCTTCTAAATGTCTTACTTAAAAAAATTCAAACTCAATAATGTCTCTTTAAGAAAATAGACTTTATTTAACACGTCATTAGAAATCCTATTGCAATATTTTCTTGTTTGAACAAATACATGTAGAAATACCAACAATCAAAGGATTAACATATGTTAGCATATGTGATTTTTTAAAGGGACAGTCTGGAAAACCAATAATGAATTTAATGGTGAAAAAAACATTTTTATTTTTAAAAATTATCTCAAACGTTTATCACCAATTTATCATAATTCTCTTGTTATTGTTAGTCGACAGCTAAACCTAGGAGGTTCATTGGCTCATTTCTTAAAGCTTGAAGAGTGCATGTAATCTGAATGAATTTTGACCACTAGGGGGCATTTTGTTCAAATTTTCATATAGAAAACATTGAGCTCATACAGCATAGTGACCCTGGATTGATCAGTGATTGGCTAAAATGTTAGTCTGTCAAAATAACATAAATAAGTGGTCATTTTTCAGAGGCATAGATACAAGGGTAATCACATAAGTCACACATGTATTTTTCAAATTTTCATTTTAAAAACTTGATAATGCGTAATACAGTGTTTTCTTTGTAAACAACAATAATGTTCTGACTGTCCCTTTAAGCTGTGTTATTGGCACTCAAACAGTAATATGCCATCATGTATAATTGTAATGGTCATTTTGTTTGAGATTAGGGAAACAGTGTGGACATCACATCACAGAAAGCAATCAATGAAATGAACAAGGATAGGTATGTGATGATGTGGTGTCCACACACTTGTAACCCACACTCTGCAAAGTGTAAGAAGACCACATCATCACATACCTATCTATTACACATTAAATCACCCAAAAAATATATACCAGAAAATACTTCCTCTTCCTTCCTCTCTTCCCACGAGACTGAGGCTCTGGGGGGGCAACTTCCCCCTCCGACGAGTTCTCATGGGAGATGTTTGGGGAAGAGGGGAATGAGGAGTACTGGGATGACCAGGCTGAGGAGGAGATTGAGTACCAGGAGCAGATGGCCCAGGTTCAGATGGCCCAGTAGCAGATGGCCCAAGTTCAGATGGACTAGCAGCAGATGGCCCAGCAGCAGATGGCCCAGAAGCAGATGACCCAGCATGCGCCTCCCGGAGGAACTGAAATAGATCTGTGAGAATCTGCACAAGCCGGTTTTGGCCTTCTATAATTTGTCTTTGGCCTTCTATAATTTCTCTTTGTTCTTGTCGAAGGGCACGAATATCTTCTGACATCTGGACTCAAGTTTGAATATTTTCCCTCCGGGAGGCACGCATTTGTTCTTGGAAATCCAGCAATACCTGCACCTTGGCTATCTCCTCCTCCTCAGGTGCTGCTGGTGCACGGCGGGCTACTGGTGCACGGCGGGCTGCTGGTGCACGAGGCTCTTCTGGTGCACAAAGCTCTTCTGGGTCAAGAGGCTCTTCTGGGTCAAGAGGCTCTTCTGGGTCAAGAGGCTCTTCTGGTGCAGGGATCTCTTTGGCAGTGGGGGCGGCTTCTTCTTCGTATAGAGGGATGTCTTCGATGTGTCCCAGAGGTGGCAATTGATCCCCACCACTCTCATACCTGGGTGAATGAGGAGCCTGTGGTTGCTGTGCTGGCTCCTCCCCAGACTCTGTATATTGCAAAAAAAAAAAAGAAATGTATATATTAGCATATTTCCAAATAAAGATGTAAATGCTTTTGCTTACAATAGAATTACAAATGCAGCCTCATTAATCCCCTTGAAATACAACAATCAATATGATTTCCGCATTTTCCAAACCGTGTTTGTGATATCTATCTGGTCAATCTGAATGTTTTTGATTTTGTTTTCAGTCTGTTTAAATGCACACCTAACCTGTAGCCTAGATGTAGCCTAGATACTAATGTAATCACAAAGTAATTGTGAATGCGTTTACGTAATAATGTGTAAAAAAGCGTAATAGCATTAATCATATTCTTAAAGGAACATTAAACACACATTTTTTCTTTCAATGTTCAGATAGAGAATACTATTTTAAACAACATTCAAATGTACTTATTTTATTTAATTTGCTTCATTCTTTAGATATCCTTTGTTGTTGAAATACCAATGCCCATGGGTTAGCCAATCACACGAGACATCTATGTGCAGCCACCAATCAGCAGCTTCTAAGCCTATCTAGATATACTTTTCAGCAAAGGATATCTATAGAAGGAAGCAAATTAGATAATAGAAGTAAATTATCAAGTTGTTTAAAATTGCATGCTATTTCTAAATCGTGAAAGACACATTTTGGGTTTCATGTCCATTTAAATCCATTCTTTATTTTTGAGGTTGAGAAATTATTAAATGAGCTTACCGTCAGATGAGAGTGGCAGGTACCCGGTATCGACTCCTCCGATACCGACTATGGCCACCTCGGAGATGCTGGGACGCAACATATCCTCCCATCGGTTATACTCCATGGTCATTGGAGGCCCGCCACCGGTTGCTGTTGCATGTTGATGCTCCTGAGACATTTTTCTTTTCAGCTCCATTTTGCAGTCCTGTTAGCGATGTTTAATGGATTCGACATCCCTGTTGTGGCCCCCTACTGCATTAACTGCATCCCTTATCTCCAGCCAGAGCTTCCTCTTGTCCCTTGGGGTGGCCTTCTGAGCTTGCAGCCTCCTAGCCCTTGGCACATATGCCTCTACGAGGGCCTCCTTCTCCTCCATAGTAAGCCTCGCCTCCCTAGTCAGCTTGGCCTTCCCCTGTGATGGTGTCTTCCGTTTCCCAGACTGTGAAGCCCTACTCTGTCCGCCACTGGGCCCTTGAACTAAGTGAGTGGGTCCACCCACCGCTTCCTCCCCCCCTTCCTGCCCCCCTTCCTGTCCTGTTCCTCTCCCCTGACTAATCTCCTGCCTGCCCTCCTCTTCCATTTCTTCCCTACACTAAACCCTAACTCCTACAACAAAAAGTGAATGTGCCCAAATGAAAGGGGGTAAAAAAATAATAATAAAAAGACAAAAAAAGTGCTCAAAGTGTGAAAGGGATATAAATAAAAGGGTAAGGAGCATTTAACAAACTAAAACGTAAAAGTAGACTAAAATGAGGATATGTAAACTAAATGTAACAATGGGATGGGTATGGGATTCGAGGGAATGGGGTATGGGATTACAGGGAATGGGGGATGGGATTACAGGGAACGGGGTATGGAGTGTAGTATGAGAGGGTATGGGGTATGGAGTGTATGTAGTGTTATTGAGGAGGAGGAGATAGCCAAGGTGCAGGTATTGCTGGATTTCCAAGAACAAATGCGTGCCTCCCGGAGGGAAGTGTATGTATGTATTGAATGTGTTTGTGTGTAAATGTGTTACGTATACAGAAAAAACACTCGCACACTCACCCAAACCAACTCTCGCTCACTACCGCTCTCTTCCTATATCACACTACAACTAACTAACTCACACCACCACTAACTAACTCACACTACCACTAACTCACACTACCACTAACTCACTCCCAATAACACTAACTCACTCGCTCACACTAACACTAACTCTCCCAATAACACTAACTTGCACTAACTCTCACAATAACTCACTAAATCTCAAATCTCCAAAAACCCACCAGCAACACAGTCAAAGAAGCCATGCTTGTATCGTGCTTATATACCCTGTGTAAATGTTTAATGATGTACCGGTTTGCCTTGTAAATTGTGTTCAGGTGTGCTTTGTTAGTAATTAGTATGTGTGCAATGTGTATTAGTTGTGTGAATTTGCGCATGCTCATATTGAGTTAGTATTTGTGGAATGTGTAGAATGCGATGATGTCATAGTGATCGTTTTGCATGACATTGTCCAATAGTATTATGTGTAAATGTAAATGTTGATTTGTGATGGTGTTGTATTTGTGAAGTGTTGTAAATGTTTGTTTGTACTAATATTCCGTAATGTTGAATGCAAGTGTTTTGCTTGTGTATGAGTGTGCAATTCTTTTTTCGTGTTGTTTTGTTCCGTGTTTCCGGATCATAAGGTATATGTGTATTCCTCGTTTAGTATAATGTTTTATTTTCCCCGCTTATGAATGTGTAATACGCGTGTGTGGTACATTTTGTGATTGTTGTTATTACATTTTCATTTTGTTTTTATTGTGCATTATGTGGTATAGGTCATATGACCGAGCAGTGCGTATTTCTCGCGAGATTGAGTGTTAGGTGAAAAAAGCGTGCTTTTCTGATTTCTCATAGATCTCTATGGGAGACTGTCTAACACGTTAGGAGTCGCGTTAGGAGCTTGTTTTGAAACTCGTAATACCAGAGTTAAAAACAGCGTGCGATAGGTAAAAAAGATGCGTAGCTAACGCACCCCTTCTAACGCAAAACTCTAAATCTAGCCGTTAGTGTTTATTTTTTTTGTAACTTAGTGTTTGTTATTTTTTGTAACTTAGTTGTTCGTTTTTTGTAACATTGTAATTTTTTTTATTGTAGATTTAAGTAGGGTTAGGTGTTTAAATATATAATATAGTTAATTTAATTTGTAGTTTAATGTAGTTTTAGTATACCAGTTAGGGTAGATTAATTATTAGTTTAATATAGTTTAATGTAATTTTAGTATAATATTTAGGGTAGGTTAATTATTAGTTTAATATAGTTTAATGTAATTTTAGTATAATATTTAGGGTAGGTTAATTATTAGTTTAATATAGTTTAATGTATTTTGAGTATAATAGTTAGGGTAGATTAATTAATAGTTTAATATAGTTTAATGTATTTTGAGTATAATAGTTAGGGTAGGTTAATTAATAGTTTAATATAGTTTAATGTAATTTTAGTATAATATTTAGGGTAGGTTAATTATTAGTTTAATATAGTTTAATGTATTTTGAGTATAATAGTTAGGGTAGATTAATTAATAGTTTAATATAGTTTAATGTAATTTTAGTATAATAGTTAGGGTAGGTTTATTATTAGTTTAATATAGTTTAATGTAATTTGAGTATAATAGTTAGGGTAGATTAATTAATAGTTTAATATAGTTTAATGTAATTTTAGTATAATAGTTAGGGTAGATTAATTAATAATTTAATATAGTTTAATGTATTTTGAGTATAATATTTAGGGTAGATTAATTAATAGTTTAATATAGTTTAATGTAATTTTAGTATAATAGTTAGGGTAGGTTAATTAATAGTTTAATATTGTTTATTTTAATTTTAAAGGTAAGTTTAAATGTATTATACGATAGGTATGAGTTAAGGAAAAAAATAATAATATATATAGATATGGTGTGTGGAAGCACACCAATCCTCAAGGGGTCGCTCTCAATCAAAACAAATGTAACACAATAGTAATGTGTACAACAACACTCTAAAAATAAACAGCAGAATACCAGAAAAATATAACCTTGTGACTGGAAACACAATAAATATCCAATAACTAAATGATATCCTGTAAGTCACAATAGCTCCAGAAGATTGCAAAGGTCAGCTCTCTGTCGTAGGGGGGGGGTCAAAATCCTGATGATAACAGATGGTCTGAAAAAAGAAACACAGAGGCGCCCAATGGCCTAATACCACAATACCAGGGGACAAGCAAAATATGTAAGACTAATAATCACAAACGAATAGCACCAAAAAGTGCAAGGGAGCTGACTGGAACCTCACAGTTGCCCAGCAAAGTGAACAGACGCAGAGATAATTCTGTAGTTCTTCTTCACCGGTGAGGTCCTCCTGGTTCCTAAAGGGGAGGATATAGAGCCAACATAGCCCAGTACAGTTTGTACAAATATATGTGTATCCAGGGAATATGCACACTTACATGTAGCAAAGCACCTCCAGGTGCAATATACACAGACTGGGACTTCTCAGCCGCCCAGCTGACTGTTTCAAAAGGTTTCAGCAAATAAGAAAGCTCCCAAAACTGATGCAGGAGTATAGATGGATTCCCAGATAAAATCCAGCAGCAAGTGTATTTGTTAAAAAGAATATTTTTATTTTAAAAGCAACATGTTTAGCCTACAACTGGCTGTTTCCTCAGGCTATGAGTTAATATGATTTAAGATTTAATATAAAGTTAGCGGGGTGTTAGGTTTAGGGGTTAATAGTTTAATTTAGTTTATGGCGATGTGGGGGGCTGGCGGTTTAGGGGTTAACAGGTTTAGTAAGTGCTAGTGATGTGGGAGGCAAGGGGTTTAGGGATTAATACATTTATTTAGTTGGGGTGGGCTCCGGGAGCGGCGGGATAGGGGTTAATAACTTTATGTAGGTGTTGGAGGTGTCGGGGCGGTAGATTAGGGGTTAATAAGTATAATGTAGGTGGCAGCGGTGTAGGGGGCGGCAGATTAGGGGTTAATAAGTATACTGTAGGTGGCGGCGATGTCGGGGTGGCAGATTAGGGGTTAATAAGTATACTGTAGGTGGCGGCGGTGTAGGGGCGGCAGATTAGGGGTTAATAAGTATAATGTAGGTGGCTGCAGTGTCGGCCGGCAGATTAGGCATGTTTAGACTCTGGGTACATGTTAGGGTGTTATGTGTAAATGTTAGTTTTATTCTCCCATATGAATCAATTGGATATTGGGCAGCAGCAAACATAAGTTTTTGCTGCTTTCAGACTCCCATTGTTTCCTATGGCATCCGTGTAAAACCAGGTACGCTGGGCCGGAATAGTGGCGAGCGTACCTGTTAGAAATTTGTTAACTAGCAAAAGTAGTCAGATAGTGCCGAATTTGCATTCGAAACATCTGTAATGACGTAAGCATCGATCTGTGTCAGACTGAGACCGCCGGATCGTATTTCAACTTTTGCCGGTCTGTAGGCTTTGATAACTAAGGGGAATCAAGCTCTCCACAATTACGCTGCAGAATTCCAGCGTATTTGCGGTTGATGGCTTGATAAGTAGGCCTCTACGTGAGAACGGCCTGTTTTGTAAACTCGAGAAAAGTGAGTTCCATCAGACTCAAGTAACCTTCCTAGGTTATGTAATCTCTGTTGGTACAAAAAAGAGAGAGAGGTTTGACAGTACCCAGCACTCACAAAACACTATATAGTAACAGTATGCATTGAAAACCGGATTGTGTGAAGAACTGGTTATTAAAACGTAACTTTTACTAATGATAGAATAAAAAGGGTGGTAAATAGTACCAAATGTATAACATAAATATGTGAGACATACATTTAAAACTTAGATTAAGAAATAGATCAGGACTGTGTGTGTGAGACTTCAAAAACAGAATTACTTCTCTGGGTAATAGTTCAAATACACCGTAACCCTCAGGGCTCAGAGAATACACGGATTGCTCTAAAGCTAATCTAAAAAGGGGATTGACCCCAACAACATTACCTAATCTGAGCAATACTGGTATCTAGAGCAGGAGAGGAAACGGTTTATAAATTACTGATTAAGGAAGGCAATTGCCACATCAATATGAGCTTAGAAAGGTCCCAGGTAAACACAAATTAGCAAGTCTCATGCACACAGACAATGCCTGATGTACATTTCGCCGCTAGCACGGCCTCTGAGAAAGCTCTGCACACCTCCATGCCTTCCATGCCTGTTTCCCCAATAAGCCTTTTGTCCTCCCACAGGGGGAGGGGTCGTTTAGGGGAGGTTACTGTCAGGGTTTCACCCTGCTTTGTGTGCCATGTGCTGCTGGCAGCCATTTTACTTACCTCTCTTACTGAATCTGGTACAGAGTGTGTAACGCTGTTCTCTTACCTGCATGCACTCTTATGGCCAGACTGAGGAACATCATCAGTGTGAGACAGGTTGCAGTCTCAGAATTGTGATGTCATCACTTATTATTTAAAGGGCCTCTGTTCAGCATACTTTTGCCCTTGCATTGTCTCAGACCTGTTTGTGAGTTCCTGTGTTCCAGTTCCTGTGTATTACCTGGTTTGTCTGACGCCCCTTCTGGTTCCTGATCCCTGGCTTGTTCCTGACTCTGTTGTTTTCCTAGTTCCTGATCCCGACTCGTCTGACTACTCGCTTTGGCTCCTGACTCGGCTCGTCTGACTATTAGCTCTGGCTTTGACTCCTGGCTTGTCATTTGTCTTATGGACTTTTTATTATTTTTTGTTATTAATAAAGGTGTGATTATTTTTGCACTTCACATCTCAGTCTGATTCCTGGTACCCCGACAAGGAGTAACTGGGGTGTGTACACTTTAGACTGTTTTTTACACAACCTGACAGTTGTGTGAGAAACTGACTGACATCTTGTTTTTCTATTGATTATGATGAGATCTGTGATAGGTGATAGATAGATATATAGATAGATAGTGTGAGAGTTAAGATGTGTGAAACTCAGAATGCAGATACACAGAACAATGAAAGTCTTTCTTGAGCTTTACTGTGTGATAAATAAAAGTAACAGTAGGTAGTGCAGATTGAAGATCACAGAAGAGGCCTTATGCAAATCACTAGACGCAGGATACCCAGCGGGTACTGTTGATGAGGCTGTCATGGGATACCAGGTAGGTACAGCAGGCACAGCTTTAGGAACAGGGTGATCATACACCAGTATCAGGTTTATCTGCTTGACTTTCAGGATCTAGGTGAACATACGTGGGAGCAAGGTAAGTATGCTTGGTCTCAGGAGCAAGGTGAGCATATACAGGTATCAGGTTAGTATGATTTGGTCTCAGGAGCAAGGTGAGTATACACAAGTATCAAGGTAAGTGTGCTTGGTGATTTTAGCATTGAAATAAGCTGTGTATGGCCAAAACGTGTTTGCTGCACTTTATTTTCTAACTGCCTATCCACTATCCCACCTGATGCTGAGGTTCCAGTATATCGGCCAGTACTCTTTGGTATTAGTGTGATGCTTTCTTTTTTTTAACTTTTTCTGTTTATTTTCTTATTCACTCTGCTTTTTTTCTGTATTCTATAACCTTACCCAATGGGAGGGTTGTACGTAAGCAGGGTGATTAGATGTGATATTACCATTCTGTTAATGATTTTAATTTATTAATAAATGCTATGTTTTATTAGTAGAGAATAGTGCTGTAAGCCCTCATACTTTCTCTTGTTTGTGTAATTTAAGTATGCTTGGTCTCAGGAGCAAGGTGAGCATACACAGGTATCAAGGTAAGTATGCATCGTCTCAGGAGCAATGTGAGAATACACAGGTATAAAGGTAAGTATGCTTGGTCTTAGGAGCAAGGTGAGCATACACAGGTATCAAGGTAAGTATGCTTGGTCTCAGGAGCAAGGTGAGCATACACAGGAATCAAGGTAAGTATGCTTGGTCTCAGGAGCCAGGTACGTATGCTTGGAAAGAGCAATAACTCAGCCCAGAGTGAAGAGCTGGTTTAATTTTTACAGGAACTCCATCTAAAGTCAGTAGTTATGAGTTTTACGTTACAAAGCTGTAGCATAAAACTCATAACTAAAGTGTTAAAAAGTAGAATAACACCCATAAACTACCTATTAACCCCTAAACCGAGGCCCTCCCGCATCGCAAACACTAAAATAAAATTAGTAACCCCTAATCTGCTGCTCCGGACATCTCCACCACTAAAAAAAAATATTAACCCTTATTCCGCTGCTCCCCGACATCGTCACCACTATAATAAACCTATTAACCCCTAAACCGCCACCCTCCCGCATCGCAAACACTATTTAAAGATTATTAACCCCTAATCTGCCATCCGCCCACACCACCGCTATAATAAACCTATTAACCACTAAACCGCAAGCCCCCCACAACAAAATATACTTAAATAAATTATTAACCCCTAAACCTCTGACCTCCCACATCACTAACTCTACATAAATATATTAACCCCTAAATCTAACCCTAACATCCCCTAACTTAAATATAATTAAAATAAATCTAAATAAACCTTACAATTATTACCTAAATAATTCCTATTTAAAACTATAGTTATATTGTAGATATCTTAGGTTTTATTTTTATTTCACAGGTAAGTTTGTATTTATTTTAACTAGGTAGACTAGTTAGTAAATAGTTATTTACTAACTACCTAGTTAAAATAAATACAAAGTTACCTGTGAAATAAAACCTTACCTGCCTTACACTAAAAACTAACATTACAATAAAATAAATTAAATTATTAAAATACAATTTTCTAAATTACAAAAAAATAAACACTTAATTACAAAAAATATAAAAAATTAAGTTATCAAAAATAAAAACTAATTACTCCTAATCTAATAGCCCTATCAAAATAAAAAAGCCCCCCAAAATAAAAAAGCCTAGCCTACACTAAACTGCGATGTTCAATGGTTTAGTAGGCCAAGCGCTAATGAGTACACCTTAAGCTCTCTTCCAAAGGTCCCCTAGTGGACTTAATAAGTAACAGATATATAGAAGAGAGAAGTGAGCGCCAAAAGCAAGAAGGCTAAGGTGGGTGTATAAAAGGCTAGAATTTATTACAGTAAATTTAAAATCAGTCGCAATATAATTCAATGTTAAAAATCTCATGGATCCATGATATAAATATAAGTATAAACAATACAATGCAATAAAGTGTTCACAATAAAGTAGTGACAACGACAATGCACAGATATGTTACAAATAAGTGCTAACATACAATTTATAAAGTGCTTTTCTTAACTTAGTATAAACTTAAAAAAAATTCTTATAAGGTGTCTTCAAAAGTTGGAAAATTCTTGCTCTGTGATAGGGGGAACTGTTAGTGTCACAGGTGATAAAGGTTCTTTCTTGGCAGTGCTGATTCCGTGTGCCTGGGTGACAAATCCAAGTGTTTAAATGTGTGTGAAAAATTCCAATACAAATGTGATAGATAAAAACTCCTGAAGTGGCTTAAAAAATAAAACTATGAAAAAATTGTAAAAAAAAAAATGGTAATTTTTTTTGTATACAATCTAAAAGGTGTGAAAAAAATGCAAAAAAGTTAAAAAAATTGAAGGGTTCCCAATGCAAAAAAATTAATATAGAGGGTGTTTGGAGAGGCGATTAGACTGAACTTTTTTTCTGTTTCCTAATAATAAAACCCAACAAATCCAAAAAATAAAATCCTGAACCTGTGAAAAACAAAAGGTACAATTGTGCAATACAGTTTAGAACACTTTTCTAGGGTATTAAAAATATACTTACCAGTGGTATGTCGACGCATTTCGGCCTTTAACAGGTGTTCTAAACTGTATTGCACTATTGTACCTTTTGTTTTTCACAGGTTCAGGATTTCATTTTTTGGCACAGTGCACACTAATGAGACCAGGCTGGTAAGCTAATATAGAGGGCTGACAAGGAGCGAGGACTGGAGATTTACTGTCTGTGTAAGTGTAAGACAGTAATGCATGTTGAGCCAGCAGTCTCACTTCCTTCTGCTTAAAGGGCCATTATACACTCATTTTTTCTTTGCATAAATGTTTTGTAGATGATCTATTTATAAAGCCCATAAAGTTTGTTTGTTTTTTTAAATGGATCATTTTGCTTATTTTTAAATAACATTGCTCTGATTTTCAGACTCCTAACCAAGCCCCAAAGTTTTATTTGAATACCGTCAGTTAACTTCTCCAGCTTGCTCCTGTTTGTGTAAAGGGTCTTTTCATATGCAAAAGAAGGGGGGTGTGTCTTATTTACCACTTGCAGTGGGCTTTCTAGCTACCTTTTCAACAGAGCTAAACTGAAAGCTTCTAAGTACGTTTTTAAACCATTTTATACTTGATTTTTATATCAGTATCTGTGCATCTTATTCTTTATGCATTGGAAATACGGTGCATACCGTATTTCCAATTTTGTTGCCACTAGAGGCGCTATCACTCCATGAAGATTCACCACTGCTGGTGTCTATAGTATCAATGGTATTTTTACCCCTATTAAAGTTACATCTCCTAGGGTTGAAATCTCTACGCCTATCCTCTTTGCCATGTAACCATTTATATACTCGCTTTTTGCGATAATCCGTCTCAACAGTGGATAATTTTCTATTCTTAAAAGCTAGCAACTCTCTATTGTATTTCTTGATAAGATTGTCAAGTTTAATAATCCAATTCTCAGATTTATCTTCACTAATCTTAATCTTAATAAACGTAAAATTGATTTTCATTTACACTCAGTTTACCTATCTAACTATCATAGAAATAAATTGATACCTAGAAGATTTAGAATCTCTAATATTCACACTCTAGGAAGATCTAGTGCTGAATTTTGTAGAAAATGGTGTTGCATTCTAAATAAATTCTCATATGATTTAATTCTACTTACTATTTAGGAGGTTTCTAGACTTGAAAAGAAAATACAGTTAGAGATTGTCATTGTTAAACTGAAAATCTTCAGATACTTAGTGAAGATAAATCTGAGAATTGGATTATAAATATCTTGCTACTGACTTCAAAGACAAAAGAATCTGCGACAACAGATCAACTCAATTTCATGAATTCAGCCTCACTATGATGATTGCTTTATGTTCTGCCAAGTTTCTGATACTATATATAACCATCATATCACATCCGATTAGACTACAATCTTATGTCTGTATGACATAATGAGTGTTGTAATTCCATTTTTACTTGTTTTAATATCCTTCTGTACCCCTTTAATACCTATTGTTAAGACGGCTTGTTGGTGCTTTACTTCAACACATAAAGTGTCTTCTATCAAGGCTACAAAAAATATCATATCCTAATGAAGTGGTTTTGCAGATATGGAGTCAATCGCTATATGTGGGGCATGAAGATGGAGCAAGTTCTCCTGGAGACACTAATAATGCTTATGACCATGCGTTTGACACCCTATACCGAAGATTCTACAACAGATTATGACAAGGTACGATTACGTCCAATAAGGGGCGTGATACATCTACGAGTCAAGTGACAGACGATCTGATCGGATGTCTAACAGGAGGACTTTGGTATGCTTAAAGTATGGAACCACTAGTTATGTGTGACATACAGTATTAAACTACGCAAACCTGCTGATTCGCAACACTGTTGTTTTATGTTTAACATCAGGACTTTGATAAGTAGCATATGAATGACAGCTCATTGAGCATATGAAGGGGGCGTTATTTCCACACCACGCCATCAGCTATGCTAACTAGCTATGCCGCTTACTACGCAAAGTGAAGATATTTACGCTGACCTATCCAAACGCCACACATAAAGAAAACATGCACGTAGACATTGCCTTCACGAGGTGTTTATAATTTGATCATCTATGAAGGGTATAAATGAACGGTAGTCTCATTTGGTTTTACACTTTCTTCTGTGGGACATCACATTGAGGATGAATGGACTTTGGGACTGTCTCTAATTTGGGATCATTTGATAAAGGTGCCAGTACAGCACCGAAACGTCATGCAATCTCCCTTTGTTTTTTAAATGCTTTATTAAAAGCTAATTTTTACCTTTCTCAATATCCCGGTGAGTGCTGCCTTTTTTGTACTTTGTATCAGTTTTGACATATGCACCCCGGTAGCTGCTACATTTGGTGAACAGGAGTGCAATATCTTTTGGGACTTTATATATAGTGATGTCCCGAACTGTTCACCCGCGAACGGTTCACGGCGAACATAGTATGTTCGCGTTTGCGGCTGTGGGCGAACACATGCGATGTTCGATCCGCCCCCTATGTGTCATCATTGAGGAAACTTTGACCCTGTATTAGACATGTGCACGGCTAAAAAATTTGGTTCGTTTTTCGGTTCGGATCGATTCAGACTTTTCGAATTTTGGTCCGGATCGAATCGAATTCGGCAAAATTTGAATGAATTCGTTTCGGATTTATTCGGATTTGAATAAATTCGTTTCGGATTTATTCGGATTCGAATAAATTCGGCTGAATTCGGTTCCGAAATTCGGTATGTTTTAGTACACTAACACCCATTTAGTACACTAAGTCACTAACACCCATAAACTACCTATGAACCACTAAACCGAGGCCCCCCACATCGCAAACCCTATAATAACATTATTTAACCCCTAATATGCCGACCGGATATCGCCGCCACCTACATTATAGCTATTAACCCCTAATCTGTTGTCCCTAACACCGCCAACCCCTACATTATAGTTATTAACCCCTAATCTGCCCCCCCAACGTCGCCGCAATGTAACTACAAGTATTAACCCCTAATCTGCCGACCGGATATCGCCGCCACCTACATTATAGCTATTAACCCCTAATCTGCTGTCCCTAACACCGCCGACCCCTACATTATAGTTATTAACCCCTAATCTGCCCCCCCAATGTCGCCGCAATCTAACTACAAGTATTAACCCCTAATCTGCCGACCGGATATCGCTGCCACCTACATTATAGCTATTAACCCCTAATCTGCTGTCCCTAACATCGCCGACCCCTACATTATAGTTATTAACCCCTAATCTGCCCCCCCCAACGTCGCCGCAATCTAACTACAAGTATTAACCCCTAATCTGCCGACCTGATATCGCCGCAACCTAAAATTATAGCTATTAACCCCTAATCTGCTGTCCCTAACATCGCTGACCCCTACATTATAGTTATTAACCCCTAATCTGCCCCCCCAACGTCGCCGCAATCTAACTACAAGTATTAACCCCTAATCTGCCGACCGGAAATTGCCGCCACTATAATAAATGTATTAACCCCTAAACCGCCGCACTCCCGCCTCGCAAACACTATAATACATTTTATTAACCCCTAATCTGCCCTCCCTAACATCGCCGCAACCTACCTACAATTATTTACCCCTAATCTCCCGCCCCCAACGTCGCCGCTACTATAATAAGGTTATTAACCCCTAAACCTAAGTCTAACCCTAACACCCCCTAACTTAAATATAATTTAAATAAAACAAAATAAATTTACTATAGTTAAATAAATGAATCCTATTTAAAACTAAATACTTACCTGTAAAATAAACCCTAATATAGCTGCAATATAACTAATAGTTACATTGTAGCTATTTTAGGATTTATATTTATTTTACAGGCAAATTTGTATTTATTTTAACTAGGTACAATAGCTATTAAATAGTTAATAACTATTTAATAACTACCTAGCTAAAATAAATACAAATTTATCTGTAAAATAAATCCTAACCTAAGTTACAATTACACCTAACACTACACTATCATTAAATTAATTAAATAAATGAATCCTATTTAAAACAAAATACTTACCTGTAAAATAAACCCTAATATAGCTGCAATATAACTAATAGTTACATTGCAGCTATTTTAGCATTTATATTTATTTTACAGGCAACTTTGTATTTATTTTAACTAGGTACAATAGCTATTAAATAGTTATTGACTATTTAATAGCTACCTAGTTAAAATAATTACAAAATTACCTGTAAAATAAATCCTAAGTTACAATTAAACCTAACACTACACTATCATTAAATAAATTAACTACAAGTACCTACAATTATCTACAATTAAATAAACTAAACTAAAGTACAACCCCCCCCCCACTAAATTACAAAAAACAAACAAACACTAAATTACAAAAAATAAAAAACTATTACAAGAATTTTAAACTAATTACACCTAATCTAAGCCCCCTAATAAAATAACAAAGCCCCCCAAAATAAAAAAATGCCCTACCCTATACTAAATTACAAAAGTTAACAGCTCCAAAGAAAACAGCTCTTTTGCCTGTAAAAAAAACCCCACAATACCCCCCCCACATTACAACCCACCACCCACATACCCCTACTCTAACCCAAACCCCCCTTAAATAAACCTAACACTACCCCCCTGAAGATCTCCCTACCTTGAGTCGTGTTCACCCAGCCGGGCCGAAGTCTTCATCCGATGGGGCAGAAGAGGACATCCAGACTGGCAATTTTAAACTAATTACAGCTAATCTAAGCCCCCTAAAAAAATAACAAAGCCCCCCAAAATAAAAAAAATGCCCTACCCTATACTAAATTACAAAAGTTAACAGCTCTATTACCTTACCAGCCCTTAAAAGGGCCTTTTGCGGGGCATGCCCCAAAGAAAACAGCTCTTTTGCCTGTAAAAAAAAACACCACCCCCCAACATTACAACCCACCACCCACATACCCCTACTCTAACCCAAACCCCCCTTAAATAAACCTAACACTACCCCCCTGAAGATCTCCCTACCTTGAGTTGTGTTCACCCAGCCGGGCCGAAGTCTTCATCCAATGAGGCAGAAGAGGACATCCAGACCGGCAGAAGTCTTCATCCAAGCGGGGCAAGAAGAGGTCTTCCATCCATCAGAAAAGTACCAAAAAACAAACAAACACTAAATTACCAAAAATAATAAAATATTACAATAATTTTAAACTAATTACACCTAATCTAAGCCCCCTACTAGCTATTAATATAGCTACAATATAACTAATAGTTACATTGTAGCTATTTTAGGATTTATATTTATTTTACAGGCAACTTTGTATTTATATTAACTAGGTACAATAGTTGTTAAATAGTTAATAACTATTTAATAACTACCTAGCTAAAATAAATACAAATTTACCTGTAAAATAAATCCTAACCTAAGTTACAATTAAACCTAACACTGCACTATCATTAAATTAGTTAAATAAATTAATCCTATTTAAAACTAAATACTTACCTGTAAAATAAACCCTAATATAGCTACAATATAACTAATAGTTACATTGTAGTTATTTTAGGATTTATATTTATTTTACAGGCAACTTTGTATTTATTTTAACTAGGTAAAATAGCTATTAAATAGATATTTACTGTTTAATAGCTACCTAGTTAAAATAATTACAAAATTACCTGTAAAATAAATCCTAACCTAAGTTACAATTAAACCTAACACTACACTATCATGAAATAAATTAAATAACCACCCACAGAGTGTAGAGAGTGTAGTGTTAGGTTTAATTGTAACTTAGGTTAGGATTTATTTTACAGGTATTTTTGTATTTCTTTTAGCTAGGTAGTTATTAAATAGTTAATAACTATTTAATAACTATTCTAACTAGCTAAAATAAATACCAAGTTACCTGTAAAATAAATATAAATCCTAAGATAGCTACAATGTAATTATTAATTATATTGTAGCTATCTTAGGGTTTATTTTACAGGTAAGTATTTAGTTTTAAATAGGATTAATTTATTAAAGTATAGTGTAGTTTTAGGTGTATTTGTAACTTAGGTTAGTTTTTATTTTACAGGTTAATTTCTCTTTATTTTAGCTAGGTAAGCTATTAAATAGTTAATAACTATTTAATAGCTATTGTACCTAGTTAAAATAAATTGAAATTTGCCTGTAAAATAAAAATAAATCCTAAGATAGCTACAATATAATTATTATTTATATTGCAGCTATATTAGGGTTTATTTTAAAGGTAAGTATTTAGTTTTAAATACTATTAATTTAGTTCATAATAGAAATATTATTTAGATTTATTTAATTAATATTTAAGTTAGGGGGGTGTTAGGGTTAGTGTTAGACTTAGGTTTAGGGGTTAATAATTTTATTACAGTGGCGGCGGTGTAGTGGGGGGCAGGATAGGGGTTAATAAATTTATTATAGGTGGCGACGGTGTAGGGGGGCAGGATAGGGGTTAATAAATTTAATATAGGTTGCGGCGGGGTCAGGGAGCGGCGGTTTAGGGGTTAAACTATTTATTTAGTTGCGGCGAGGTGCGGGATCAGCAGGATAGGGGTTAATAACTTTATTATAGAGGGCGACGTATAGGGGGGCAGGATAGGGGTTACTAGGTATAATGTAGGTGGCAGCGGTGTCCGGCAGCGGCAGTTTAGGGGTTAATACATTTATAAGAGTTGCGGCGGGGTCTAGGAGCGGCGGTTTAGGGGTTAGTAACTTTATTTAGTTGCGGGGGGCTCCGGGGGCACCGGTATAGGGGGTAGAACAGTGTAGTATAGTGTGGGTGCTTAGTGACAGGCTAGCAAGAAAGCTGTAAAAAAGCCGAAGAGCAGCGAGATCGGATGAGTGATAACTCTCACAGTCTGCTGCTCATCGCCCCGTACTTGGTGCGCGGCTTTTTGGCAGCTTTTTTGATAACTTAGGCGAAATTTTGCAGGTCCGCGACGGCGATGTGAGGCGAGCTTAGGCGGGCGTATTGGGCCGGCGAAGACAGGTAAAATAGAAACGTTGATAACTACCCCTTTGTGTGTTGTGTGTATATATATATATATATATATATACACTATATATCACACACATACATACACACATGCCGAAAAAAGCCTAAAACCTGTGGGGGGGGGGGGGGGGGCACTGGCAGCAGAATTTTGAGTACCTAGGGCAGCACAAAACCTAAATACGCCACTGTCTTGGAGCTCAGGTATTCTCATAACCTGTGACAGAAGCTGTGCAAACTCACAGATCAGTAATATTGCCTGCTTTTTTTTACAGCTGTATAATAAAGTGCTTCAGGTTAGTGTGCATCCTGTGAGCTTTACATTTTTGTTGTGGCTGCATTGCTCTATATTATTGTTTTATTCTTTTTTTTAAATGTATTTTGTGTAACTGTAAAACTGAAAAAAAATAAAAAAATGTAAAGCTCAAATGATAATCATGCACAGTACCCTGAAGCACTTTCAACAGCTGTAACAAAAAGCAGGCAATATTACTGATGTGTGAGTGTGCACTGATTCTGTCATAGGCTGCAAGAAGTCCTGAGCTCCAAGATGGTGGCACCCAGTGTGAAGAGGCGGAGCTTCAGTATCTGGCACCTTTATTTATTTATTTATAAAATATTTTACCAGGAAGGATACATTGAGATTTCTCTCGTTTTCAAGTATGTCCTGGGATCACAAAACATTGCATTGATACAATAGGGTACAATAAAATACAAAAACAATAATAAAAATACACAATATATGCAAACATTTAACATAGAGCAGGTACAAAATATTTAATCAACCATGACAGGTGCATTCTGTTTTGAGATATGTATAGAGGGATCTCTTAAAGGATTTTAGGCTTGGGGAAGTTTTTAAAGTGTGAGGGAGGTCATTCCATAATTGTGGCGCTCTGTAGGAAAAGGAGGATCGAGCTGCTTTTTTTTTGTATTGAGGCAAGCTAAATAATGTGCTGTTATTGGATCGGAGGTTATAGGAGGTGGGAATAGCAGGGGAGAGCATTCTGCTCAGGTAGGGTGGGAGCTTCCCAGAAAGGCTCTTAAAGACAAGGCAGGAAAGATGGAGGGTGCGTCTGGATTCCAGCGACAGCCAGTTTAGTTCTTTTAGCATGTCACAATGGTGGGTTCTGTAGTTACATTGTAGCACAAAGCGGCAGAACGAGTTATATAACGTATTTAGTTTATTAAGGTGAGTTTGCGGAGCAGGTGCATATACTATGTCCCCATAATCCAAGATAGGCATCAGCATTTGCTGTACAATCTTTTCCTTTACTGTAGGGCTAAGGCAAGATTTGTTTCTGTACAGGGCACCTAGTTTTGGATAAAGTTTAGAGGCAATTTTTTCTATGTGGAGTCCAAAAGATAGATTGGGGTCTAACAACATACCTAAGTATTTAAAAGAGTGGACTGTGGTCAGCGTGCAATTGGATTTTGTTTTGATGCGAAGATGGGAATTTTGTAATTTATGTATTTTAGGTCCCGTTCCAAAGATCATTGTGACCGTTTTGTCAGTGTTTAGGAAGAGTTTGTTTTTCGAGATCCACTTTTCTACCTCTGTGAACTGGTCTTGGAGCACTGTTTCAAGCTGCAGCAGATCAGATTTGTTTGCATAGATTACCGTGTCGTCTGCGTACATGTGTACAGTTGAGGATTTGCAGACATTAGGCAAATCATTTATAAATAATGTGAATAGTAGGGGGCCGAGAATGGAACCTTGGGGAACACCACATGTGACTGGGAGAGGGAGGGAGTCACTGTTAGAGACAGAGACATATTGTGATCGATCCGATACATATGATTTAAACCAGGTTAACGGGTGATCAGCAATACCAGAGTTTTTTAGTTTGAGAAGTAGTAGGTCATGGTCCACTGTGTCAAAAGCCTTTGCAAAATCAAGGAAAATAGCTCCAGTTAGGTCTCCTTGTTCCATGGCAGTTTGGATGTCGTTGCAAACTTTTAGGAGGGCAGTTGTAGTGGAGTGATTCGGTCTGAAACCTGATTGATCAGGGGTCAGATAGTTAGAAAGTTGATAATACTCGCATAATTGCGTATGGACGCATTTTTCTAGGATTTTTGACAATACAGGGAGCAGTGATATAGGACGATAGTTAGAAACCAAGGTTAACTCCCCACTTTTATGAATAGGCACTACTCTTGCAGTTTTCCAGAGTTTGGGTATGTATCCAGACACCAAGGATTCGTTAATTAGGGTTGCAACAGGCTTAGCAATTGCCGGCGCACTGAGCTTCAACAGCATTGCTGGGATTTGATCAGGTCCTGACTGGTTTTTCATTTTTAGATTATCGAGGTGTTTCTTAATGACATTGAAGGGTACAGGTCTAAAATTGAACTTTTCTATATTGGGTCTTTGCTGTTTTAGTGGGGCCTGATCCACATTTGTAGCTTCAGGATGCGTGCCATTTATTAGTTTGTCAATCAGGGTGGTGGAGCATCCTACAAAATAATTGTTAAAGGCATTTGCTACTTCTAAGGGGAGTTGCAGGTTTTGGTTATCCACATTGACAGTGGAGGGTTGGGAGTAGATTGGTGGATTTTGTAAGTTATTTATGAGTTTCCAAAACTTTCTAGGGTTACATATATTATTGTTCAGATTTTCACAGAAATATTGCGCCTTAGCCAATTTTGTTTGTTTAGTACATATATTTCGCCAATTTCTATATACACAGTGATCATTCATAGAGCCAGTATGCTTGAACTTTGACCACAATGAATCCCGAAATTGGTACATTTGAATGAGGTCAGCTGTGATCCAATTCAAGTGTGCTCCTTTTACTCTCACCTTACGCAGCGGTGCATGTAAATTCCAAACTTGTAGGAGTTCAGACTGAAAGAATTCAACTGCAGAGTCTAGATCTGGGATTAGGTTTAATCTGTGCCAGGGGAGGTTCTTGATGTCATTTAGAAATGATTGAAGATTACATTTTTTGAAGGACCTGGTGATTTTAACCTTGGGAGAGGATTTAGTAGCCTTTATTTTGCGCACGCAGTACACTAAGCAGTGGTCACTGAAATTGTTAGGGAGAACACCTGCCTCCTGGATTCGGTCGGGAGAAGTGGAGAGAATACAGTCGAGCAGGGTATGATTATGGCTTTTGATGTTTATGCGAGTTGGGGAGGAGATTAATTGCGTTAGCTGCAAAGATTTAAACAGCGAGCGACAACTGTTATTTTTTGGATTCAGCCAATCGATGTTAAAATCTCCAAAAACCAAAATTTCACTTTTTGGGTTTTGAGTTATGGATTCACTAAGGAGCTGTGCTATGTCCGAAATGGAATGCACAGGGGAGCTTGGTGGGCGGTAGATTCCTGCAACAATGATTGATTTACTGCACGGGATCTCAATTTTGTCAGAAAGGAAATCAAAGGTGGCAGGAGAGCTAGATTTTTGTATGGGGGTGAACTTTGTGGAGTTGTCAACATAAATTACAATGCCGCCTCCTCTCTTTGCTCTGTCAATTCTATGACATGAATACCCAGGTATTGCAATGGCAGAGTCAGGTATTTTTGCAGTTAGCCATGATTCAGAGATAACAATGATTTTTGGCTTGTATTGTAAACACCAAGCTTGCAGTGCATCGATTTTTGGAAATAAGCTGCGTATATTACAGTGCACAAAGGAGAGGCCTTTTTTAGCTGGAAGGCTAGGAATGGAATTTGCTGGGGGACCAGGGTTAGACTCTACATCATTTGCAAGGGCAAGTAGCATAAGGAATAGGAATTTGGACATAGTTTTTGTTTGGCTATATAGTGAATGGCATACTTTATAATTTTGTGTGGTGGGGGTAGGAGGGCTATTTTTTATAACTCTCCACCAGCACTCAGCAGATAAGTTACAGCAACAGAGCAGGCCATGGTGTATGATAATTTGTTTTCCAGTTTGAGGTGGGTGATTATGGCGGTAATGAAGTGAACAAAATTGGAGTGAGAAAACAGTTGTCCTTTAAAGGGACATTAAACCCACATTTTTTTCTTTCATGATTTAGAAAGAAAATGCAATTTTAAACATCTTTCTAATTTACGTCTATTATCTAATTTGTTTTATTCTCTTGATATTCTTTGCTGAAAAGCATATCTAGATATGCTCAGTAGCTGCTCATTGGTTGCTGCACATAGAAGCCTCATGTGATTGGCTCACCCATGTGCATTGCTTTTTCTTCAACTAAGGATATCTAAAAAATGAAGCAAAATAAATAATAGAAGTAAATTGTAATGTTGTTTACATTTGTATTCTCTATCTGAATCATGAAAAAAAGATTTTGGGTTTAGTGGCCCTTTAAGCTTTTAAGACAGGTGAACTGATTTGTAAAGAGCTGCAGGAATGCAATTATATAGTGAGTAGTTATTATTGTTTTGTAGTTATGCTCAGCAATTTAATGTCCATTTAAACCTGTTTCTTCTGTGTCCTTGAGGGATAAGAAAATCCAGCAAAGCAAGCAGAACAGCATCCTTCTGAACCAATCTAATTGATGGCAACTGACAAGGGGTGTTCTGGTTGATGTTATACATGCCTGAAGACCAAAACAACAGGCTTTGGCAGTAGGTGTAACAGTTTTGTTTAGTCATCTAGACGCCATATGTAGTCAGGTCCGGACTGGGAATAAAAAGCAGCCCTGGAGAAATTTGAAGACCAGCCCTATATTCATTTGAGTCTGTAGAACAAATTTTAAATATATACACACACACACATATATATATACACATACAAACATATATATACACACACACATACACACACACATACATATATACACACACATACATATATACACACACACATACACATACATATATATACACACACATACATATATACACACACATACATATATACACACACACATATCTATACACACACACATATATATATATATACACACACACACATACATATATATACACACACACACACACACATATATATATATATTTCTCTTGTAAGGTGTATCCAGTCCACGGATCATCCATTACTTGTGGGATATTCTCATTCCCAACAGGAAGTTGCAAGAGGACACCCACAGCAGAGCTGTAATATAGCTCCTCCCCTAACTGTCATATCCAGTCATTCTCTTGCAACTCTCAACAAGCAAGGACGTTGTAGGAGAGAGTGGTTAAATATAGCTAGTTTATTTTCTTCAATCAAAAGTTTGTTATTTTTAAATAGTACCGGAGATGTGCTATTTTATCTCAGGCAGTAAATAGAAGAAGAATCTGCCTGAGGTTTCTATGATCTTAGCAGGTTGTAACTAAGATCCATTGCTGTTCTCACATATGTCTGAGGGGATTACACAGATGAGGTAACTTCAGCGAGAGAATGGCGTGCAGTTTATTCTGCTATCAGGTATGTGCAGTTATAATTTTTTCTAGAGATGGAAAACACTAGAAAATGCTGCTGATACCGGATTAATGTAAGTTAAGCCTGAATACAGTGATTTAATAACGACTGGTATCATGCTTACTCCCAGGGGTAATACCCTTATGATATTGCAATATAAAACGTTTGCTGGCATGCTTAATCGTTTTTATATATGCTTTGGTGATAAAACTTTATTGGGGCCTAGTTTTTTCCACATGGCTGGTTTAAATTTTGACTAGAAACAATTTCCAAAGTCGTTTATTGGGGAAGGTAGGGCCACAGCTTGCTGTGGCAGTTGGTTGTGACTGTTAAAAAACGTCTATTTCGTTTTTTTGATCCGTTTTTTTGAACTAAGGGGTTAATCATCCATTTGCAAGTGGGTGCAATGCTCTGTTAGCCTATTATACACACTGTAAAAATTTTGTTTGATTTACTGCATTTTTTCACTGTTTTTCAAATTCTGACAAAATTTGTTTCTCTTAAAGGCACAGTACCGTTTTTTATATTTGCTTGTTAACTTGATTTAAAGTGTTTTCCAAGCTTGCTAGTCTCATTGCTATTCTGTATAAACATTTCTGACATAGAAGAAACTCCTTGTCTATTATGTTTAAAAGCCATGGTGGAACCCCCTCTTAGAATGTGTACCAAATGTACTGATTTCATTTTATGCAATAAAGATCATTTTCTGTCTTTAAAAAATTTATCACCAGAGGAATCTGACGAATTTATGCCGACTAACTTTCCCCACGTGTCAGACCCTTTGACTCCCGCTTAAGGGACTCACGTTCAAATGGCGCCAAGTACATCTAGGGCGCCCATAGCATTTACTTTACAAGACATGGCAGCAGTCATGGATAATACACTGTCAGTGGTATTAGCCAGACTACCTGAACTTAGAGGTAAGCGAGATAGCTCTGGGGTGAGACAAAATGCAGAGCATACTGACGCTTTAAGAACCATGTCTGATACTGCCTCACAATATGCAGAAGCTGAGGAAAGAGAGCTTCAGTCAGTGGGTGATGTTAATGACTCAGGAAAGATACCTGATTCTAATATTTCTACATTTAAATTTAAGCTTGAACACCTCCGCGTGTTGCTTAGGGAGGTTTTAGCTGCTCTGAATGACTGTGATACCATTGCAGTGCCAGAGAAATTGTGTAGACTGGATAAATACTTTGCAGTGCCGGTGTGTACTGATGTTTTTCCAAATACCTAAAAGGTTTACAGAAATTATTAATAAGGAATGGGATAGACCAGGTGTGCCGTTCTCTTCCCCTCCTATTTTTAGAAAAATGTTTCCAATAGACGCCACCACACGGGGCAGACAGTCCCTAAGGTGGAGGGAGCAGTTTCTACTCTAGTAAAGCGTACTACTATCCCTGTCGAGGACAGTTGTGCTTTTTTTTTTTTAGATCCAATGGATAAAAAATTAGAGGTTACCTTAAGAAAATATTTTTTCAACAAGGTTTTATCCTATAGCCCCTTGCATGCATTGCCCCTGTTACTGCTGCTGCGGCGTACTGGTTTGAGTCTCTGGAAGAGGCTTTACAGGTAGCGACTCCATTGGATGACATACTTGGCAAACTTAGAGCACTTAAGCTAGCCAATTCTTTTATTCTGATGCCATTGTTCATTTGACTAAACTAACGGCTAAGAATTCTGGTTTTGCTATACAGGCGCGCAGAGCGCTATGGCTTAGATCATGGTCAGCTGACGTGACTTCAAAATCTAAGCTACTTAACATTCCCTTCAAGGGGCAGACCCTATTCGGGCCTGGTTGAAGGAGATTATTGCTGATATCACTGGAGGAATAGGTCATGCCCTTCCTCAGGACAGGTCCAAATCTAGGGCCAAACAGTCTAATTTTCGTGCCTTTCAAAACTTCAAGGCAGGTGCGGCATCAACTTCCTCTAATAATAAACAAGAGGGAACTTTTGCTCAATCCAAGATGGTCTGGAGACCAAACCTGACCTGGAAAAAAGGTAAGCAGGTAAAAAAGCCTGCTGCTGCCTCTAAGACAGCATGAAGGAACGGCCCCCTATCCGGGAACGGATCTAGTAGGGGGCAGACTTTCACTCTTTGCCCAGGCGTGGGCAAGAGATGTTCAGTATCCCTGGGCGTTGGAAATTATATCCCAGGGATATCTTCTGGACTTCAAAGCTTCCCCCCCAAAAGGGAAATTTCACCTTTCACAATTATCTGCACACCAGATAAAGAGAGAGGCATTCTTACACTGTGTACAAGACCTCCTAGTTATGGGAGTGATCCATCCAGTTCCAAAGGAGGAACAGGGACAGGGTTTTTACTCAAATCTGTTTGTGGTTCCCAAAAAAGAGGGAACCTTCAGACCAATTTTGGATCTAAAGATCTTAAACAAATTCCTCAAAGTTCCGTCGTTCAAGATGGAAACTATTCGTACCATCCTACCACTGATCCAGGAGGGTCAATATATGACTACAGTGGATCTAAAGGATGCTTATCTTCACATTCCGATACACAAAGATCATCATCGGTTTCTCAGGTTTGCCTTTCAAGCAGGGCCGGATTTACATCTCAGGTGCCTGTAGGCATAAAAACCTGAAGCGCCCCCCCCCCCCTCCCCCCCCTGGCCCCCCCCCCCCCCAAAAAGTGAAAAAACTGAGGAATTATTTTTATGATTATGGATAATAAGTATTTTGTTAGATAAGCAAATGTTAGACAAATAGTATACAACACAGTACATTATAGAACAGAGTATGCTGCTTGTTGTATGGGACCCACACAACATGCAGCATAATCTGTTCTATGCACTAATAGTTTTTTTTCCTTTTTGCCCCCCACCTCCCCCGATCATTAGTTAGGGCACCCCAAACCCCCAAAACCCTTTAATTTTAAATTCACTAAAAATTATCACCAGTCTGTTTTATTTTGTGCTGTGGATTTACTAAAGCTCATTCTCATATCTTCCTTTTTTTGTGTGAATTAGCTTCATAGAATAACAAAGAGATTAGTGAAATAGGAGGCTGGAGAGACTTCTTAGTTAATTTTGCCCAAAGAGCATGTAAATGTGTGCAGCTTGGCTGTGATTTATACAATTTCCTGCTTCTGCTAATGTATTACACTCATCTAAAATATCTCTCTAGTACCGAACCTACTAGTAATCCCATTACTGATTGACATTTGCCAGATGTCAGTACTATGTGTTTCATTATATTCACCAACCAGTGTAGTATTTATCTTACACATAAGAGTATAATAAAATTATGTGCACTAATATAACTATTATATTTGCAACCAACAAAACTACTGCATTATTATTAAGAGAAGAGGGAGAGAGACAGAGAGGGGAAAGAGATAGACAGAGGGGGGAGAGAGAGAGACAGGTGGGGGGAGAGAGAGAGAGAGAGAGAGACAGGTGGGGGGGAGAGAGAGACATGAGGGGAGAGAGAGACATGAGGGGAGAGAGAATGAGAGATAGGGGGAGAGAGAGAGAGATAGGGGGAGAGAGAGAGAGAGAGAGAGAGAGACAGGGGGGAGAGAGAGAGAGAGAGACAGGGGGGAGAGAGAGAGAGAGACAGGGGGGAGAGAGAGAGAGACAGGGGGGAGAGAGAGAGAGACAGGGGGGGAGAGAGAGAGAGATGGGGGGAGAGAGAGAGAGAGAGAAAGGGGGGAGAGAGCGAGAGAGAGAGAGAGAAAGAGAGACACAGGGGGGGGAGAGAGAGAGAGAGATGGGGGGAGAGAGAGAGAGACGGGGGGGAGAGAGAGAGAGACAGAGAGAGACAGGGGAAAGACAGACAGAGGGGGGAGAGAGAGACAGAGGGGAGGGAGAGAGAGACAGAGTGGAGGGAGAGAGAGACAGAGGGGAGGGAGAGAGAGACAGAGGGGAGGGAGAGAGAGACAGAGGGGAGGGAGAGAGAGACAGAGGGGAGGGAGAGAGAGACAGAGAGGAGGGAGAGAGACAGCGGGGAGGGAGAGAGAGAGACAGAGGGGAGGGAGAGAGAGAGACAGATGGGAGGGAGAGAGAGAGACAGAGGGGAGGGAGAGAGAGAGACAGACAGAGGGGAGGGAGAGAGAGAGACAGAGGGGAGGGAGAGAGAGACAGAGGGGAGGGAGAGAGAGAGACAGAGGGGAGGGAGAGAGAGAGACAGAGGGGAGGGAGAGAGAGAGACAGAGGGGAGGGAGAGAGAGAGACAGAGGGGAGGGAGAGAGAGACAGAGGGGAGGGAGAGAGAGACAGAGGGGAGGGAGAGAGAGACAGAGGGGAGGGAGATAGAGACAGAGGGGGGGGGGAGATAGAGACAGAGGGGGGGGGAGAGAGACACAGAGAAGGGGAGAGAGAAAGGAGGACTTGAGAGAGAGACAGAGGGGAAAAACAGAGAGGGGAGAGATAGACAGAGGGGAGAAAGATAGACAGAGGGGAGGGAGATAGACAGAGGGGAGGGAGATAGACAGAGGGGAGGGAGAGGGAAAGGTGGACTTGAAAGAGAGACAGAGGGGAGAGACAGACAGACAGACAGAGGTAGGAGCAAGAGACAGTTATATTGCTTATAGAATTAAACCTTGGACTGTTGATTTTAAAATACATTCCAGGAATATCATTCAAACAGGGGCTCCAATGCTGCACGCCACCTCCTAAAAGATTGCCACTTCACCTCTTGAGTCCCTCCCTGGCTTTATTTATCATGGGAACTCAGGAGGCAATCCAACTGGCAAATGACATTTAAAATGAAAAAGACATTCCACCCCAATACCCACAGCAGCTGACTTAGAGGAGGAGCATTTAACACTAACTGTGCCCAGCTTACCCTATACATCTCATACATACCACATATAGACACCCTTATAACATACTGAGACACACTCTAGGTTACCCTATACATCTTATACATACCACATACAGTATATTCACACTCTAGTTTACCATATCCAGTTAAAGCTGTGTCACACTGTGGCACTCTTGTGTACCCTATATATTGTATACATATCACATGTGTGTCCTATATATCTCATACCACATATAGTCACCCCACATATAGCCACACACTCTAGTAGTTTACCATATTTAGTTAAACCTATGTCACCCTGTGGCACTCTAGTATACACTATATTATATATTGTATACATATAACCCTATAATACAATGCAGGCTCTCCAGGGTACCTTAAAAACTCATATACATCACACTATATTAGACCGTATACCGCACTGTCCGCATACCATCTCACCAGCCTAGGGCTCACTTACCTGACAGCTCATCAGGTTCCAGACCACTGTCAGCGTCAGTCCCGCAGATCACAAGGTAATGAGCAAGGCGGCATTAGCTGAGCCGGCTGCCGTGCAGCTCACCCCCCTCATCTTGCCTAGCAGAGAATGACCTGAGGAAGCAGATGATGGAGGATACAGGCTGGGGAGAATGCACGAGGGTACAGCAGTAGGCTTAACGCCAGTCTCCCACAAGACACTCCACGGCGACGGCGTGCACTGGGCAGGCGGGCGGCTCTGGCGACAGCAGCAATGAGCACACTCAGCTCACTTCACTTTCCCGCCGCAAGTCTGAGGGCGGCAGCCGGAATCATGTGATGTGGGCGTGACGCCGCCTGCCCTAAACCCGCTCCAAACCTGCAATCTGCACACAACGGGACTGACTGGAGAGTGAGTGACTGCAGTCAGGGTGGGAGGGACGAGACAAGGGAGGAAGCGTAAAAAAAGTTTAAAAGTAAAAAAAAAAATATATATTTTTTTAAATACACTGACTTTACAGCCAGTGCCGTGGCGCCCCTCTCTGCAATGCGCCTGTAGGCACATGCCTACTGTGCCTAATGGCAAATCCGGCCCTGCTTTCAAGACAGGCATTACCAGTTGTAGCTCTTCCCTTGGGATTAGCTACAGCCCCAAGAATCTTTACAAAGGTTCTAGGGTCGCTTATGGCGGTCCTAAGGCCGCAGGGCATAGCAGTAGCCCCTTATTTAGATGACATCCTGATACAGGCGTCAAACTTCCAAATTGCCAAGTCTCATACGGACGTAGTACTGGCATTTCTGTGGTCGCATTGGTGGAAAGTGAACGAGGAAAAGAGTTCTCTATCCCCACTCACAAGAGTTTCCTTTCTAGGGACTCTGATAGATTCTGTAGAAATGAAAATTCACCTGACGGAGTCCAGGTTATCAAAGCTTCTAAATTCCTGCTGGGTTCTTCATTCCATTCCGCGCCCTTCATTACCTGACAGCTCATCAGGTTCCAGACCACTGTCAGCGTCAGTCCCGCAGATCACAAGGTAATGAGCAAGGCGGCATTAGCTGAGCCGGCTGCCGTGCAGCTCACCCCCCTCATCTTGCCTAGCAGAGAATGACCTGAGGAAGCAGATGATGGAGGATACAGGCTGGGGAGAATGCACGAGGGTACAGCAGTAGGCTTAACGCCAGTCTCCCACAAGACACTCCACGGCGACGGCGTGCACTGGGCAGGCGGGCGGCTCTGGCGACAGCAGCAATGAGCACACTCAGCTCACTTCACTTTCCCGCCGCAAGTCTGAGGGCGGCA
>NC_069501.1:87364082-87494082 GCF_027579735.1 Bombina bombina
AAGGGAGATTCTGAATAAGTAACCAAGCTTTTACTTTATTGAAAACATCTCGGCTCACTCACATTTGGCTTGTTTTATGCTAATTGGTCATCCATCTACATAAAATAATTAAATCTAGCCTGAGCCAAATGATATTGATCATATAATATGGCAACAAACTTGGAACCCTAGCATCCATGCATTTCAGAGGGAAATTCTGAATAAGTAACCAAGCTTTTACTCTACTAAAACCATCTTGGCTCACTCTCATTTGGCTTGTTTAATACTAATTGGGCATCTCTATATATAAAAAAATGTAATCTAGCCTGAGCTAAATGATATTGATTAAATAATATGGCACCAATCTTGGCACCCTAGCATCTATGCATTTCAATTGGAAATTCTGAATAAGTAACCAAGCTTTTACTCTATTAAAACCAACTTGGCTTACTCACATTTGGCTTGTTTAATACTAATTGGGCATCCCTCTGTATAAAAAAAATTCAATCTAGCCTGAGCCAAATGATATTGATTATATAATATGGCACCAAACCTGGTACCCTAATTTCCATGCATTTCAATGGGAGATTCTAAATAAATATGTTATGCCAGATGGAGGCGCAGGTTCCCTTTAAAACTTTGGTTGTTCTCATGTGTGTACTCCACTTCCCTTCAGTATTTCATCTGGTAAGGTGTACTCCTAAAATATAATATAATGGCGTGTATATACTCACAGCATGTATTCCAGATGACCGGCTCTTTGTATGTGCAAAGAAGAACTTCACAAGTTTTCTCATAAACAACTATTTATTGTGCCCAACGCATTTCAATGGACCCAGCCGTCTTTCTCAAGAACATTAAAAAGTGCTTTACAAACCAAGCATACCTGCACAGGCCAGTCTTTAAATACATCATCAATGACGCTACCCATTACCCCATTGGTGGAGGACAGGTTTACACTCATTAAAAAGTTAAACATAAAATAAACTTACAAATCTAAATAATAATTAAAATTAAAGTAAATATTATTAAACATTATTGTTAAACAACTTTCATCAATCAATACTCTATATTTGTGAATTGAACTTCTTTGCATTTAGTTACAGCAGTTCCCTTTCGAGACGTTTTCTTCGTATTAGTCTCCTATCATGTCCGTTCTGGAGTAGAGGAATCACATGGTGTATAGTGTCCAATCAGGAACATCTCAGTCAAAACATTGTTTTACTAACATCGGCTATAAGTTCCGTTTACAAACTAAGTAATGGAATGAAAAGAAAATACATATTAAATACAAATGTATAACATAGAATAATTGTTTTAAAATAAATAAATTGATATCGAAAAATATGTATGGATATGTTGTATAGCCTGAGCCAAATGATATTGATCATATAATATGGCAACAAACTCGGCACCCTAGCATCCATGGATTTCAATGGGAAATTCTGAATAAGTAACCAATCTTTTACTCTATTAAAACCATCTTGGCTCACTCTCATTTGGCTTGTTTTATACTAATTGGGCATCTCTATATATATAAAAAATTAATTTAGCCTTAGCCAAATGATATTGATCAAATAATATGGCACCAAACTTGGCAACCTATGTCATGACTTCCACTCACTGCACCTTTAATTAGAGGAGATCTCTACTTATGACACCCTATTTAATCCAGCCTCCACCTCCTCACATAGCTTGTTCATTTTTGTGCTGTGAAGTTTCAAGCTTCCTTACCTCTCTGACTCGCTAAGTCAGTTCCTAACTTAAGTATTCCTTATTCTTGTCTGTATTGGATATCTTTTTCTCCTTCCTTCTGTAGGAATTTGACCTCCTGTTCTAATTACATTGTAGCTGTCTTGGTGCCGTCTCATCAGAAGCTTCCCCTCTGATGTCATCCGGCTGCAGCTGCGATCCACACGGCTGTTCTCCCCGCTGTTTCTGAATTCAGCTCAGCTTTCAAGTTGATTCTCTGCTCCTCCTGAACATTTGTCTGCTAATTCTTAGCATTACAATAATTATCAAGCCAGGAAACATGGACCCAGCAGAATTGGTGAATATTGTGCATGCCCTCACTCAAAGAGTTTACAACAGGAGAATAATGCTTTAAAATCCTATATCAAGGATAACATAGAACCCAAGTTACAGTATCCAGATTTTTTTAACTATATATTTCTAACCTTGATATTTTAGCATATGTAGATACTTTAGCCTTTTTGGCACCCCCTCCTACCTTCATATCTATTCTTTTTGAGTTGTTTATGGATCTCCTTTTGGGAGCTTGTATCTTTTTATGTTGGCGCTGTATATAATTTAATTTTATAGTATCCTGATTCACAACCAGAACACCAAATAAGCCCAACAGAGGAATTCAGCGGTGAAAGGTCCCAATTTAGGGAATTTAAAAATGTCTGCCTGCTTTTATTTAGCTTAAAACCTAAAACATACTGTACCCCACAGATCGTTCTAAGGTTCTCACTACAATTTCCTACCTGAGAGGTGAGCTCTGAATATGGGCAAATACTTATTTCAAGTCAAATGATCCCATTTTACAGTCTCGGGATCAGTTCTTCAACACTATGTCACAACTATATGAAGATCCCTATAAACAGCTCAGGAGACCTGTAGAGGAGTATGTTACAGATTTCAAGAAATGGGCAAAAGATATCCAATGGAATGACCTTTCACTGAGAAAACAGTAACGTTTGGGCCTATCAGAGACTCTCAAAGATGAATTGTCACGCACAGAACTGCCAGACTCCCTGGAGGAATTGATTACCCTCAGCATCACTCTTGATATACGTATCAGAGAAAGAAGGCAGGAAAATAATTTATATGATACTCCTATCAAAAGAAACCCCCAACCTACTGGTTTCACCTAATTTAGCAAAATTTCAGTAGAACATATGGAGATTGGATTCCTAAGGGGTCCTTTAACTCCCCAGGAGAAACTTAAGAGGCGTAACAACCACCTCTGTATGTACTGCACAGTCAGTGACCATTGTGTAAAGAACTGTCCCATTCTGAACAGGCAGAAACAGGGTAAGGTTCAATGTAATCAAGATTGTTTAAATATATAGTCTACTGAAAACACTCACTGTTCTCTCCCTATTCTTTTACAGTGGAAAGTATTCCGAGTCAACTCCAGGGCGATCATTGACTCTGGAGCCTACGCAAATTACATTGTCCAAACTTTCACTGTAAATAATACAATTGCATTGATTAAAAAGCATAAACCTATTTCTCTGCATGTTATTGATGGATCTGAGATATCCACTGGTCCTGTAACTTATCAGACTATTCCATTGCTCATCACTACACCATCACACCATAGTGAGTACATGTCATTTGATGTTATACCTTCTTCTATTTTCCAAGTAATATTTGTTTTACAATGGCTTACTTTACTTAACCCTACCATCTGTTCGTCCACTTCCACTATTACCCTAAAGTCTGTTTAATGTACTGAGACATGTTATCCCTCACAACATATACTGGCTACCACCGAATCTGTAATTCCTGCACCTTATTTAGATTTTAAAGATGTTTTTGACAAAAAGGAGTCATAAAATCTTCATCCTCACAGGAAATATGACTGTCCCATTGAACTTATACCAGGTGTAGATATTCCCTGTGGTCATATTTATCCTCTGTCAAAACCAGAGTTAGATAATTTAAAGGTATATATAGAAGAAAATTTGAAGAAAGGCTTTTGTAGTCCAATTAAATTTAAGCTGGGCCTTGGTGAATTGTAAGGTTACAATTCACATCTATACCCATTCTTCGTTTTCCTAACCCGTCACTTAAATTCTTCTTAGAGGTAGACACATCTCACTTTGCCATAGGTGTCATTTTCTCTCAAAGAGAGAGCCTTAACCATCCACTTCATCCTGTTGCATTTTATTCTAGGCTCATGACTGCTGCCGAGATGAATTATGCTACAGGAGAAAAGAAATTACTGGCAATCAGATCCTCTCTTGAACAATGGTGTCACCTCCTTAAAGGTACTCAAGTTCCTATAATCATCTACATCGATCACAGGAACCTGCACTATTTAAAGACTAACCGAACATTATCTACTAGACAGGTTAGGTGGAATCTCTATTTCTCTTGCTTTAACTTCCTTATCACATATCGACCTGCAAATAAAAATGTAAAGGCAGATGCTCTCTCTAGAATATATGATAAACCAGATTCTTGTTATCTAAAAACACCTATCATTTCTCCTGAGCATATCATTGGACTGACCATGGGTAATGTTACATTGTTCAAAGAAAACCAAAAGTCTGATGTGACTATTCCAATCTCTAAATTAGACTTGAACTACAATGGATTATATTATCATCAGGATAAATTATACATACCACCTAATTTACATGAATTGATTCTTCAACTTGTACATGATTCTCCCCTGGCAGGACATCCAGGTATACATAAAACATTAAACCTAGTTAACAGATCCTTCTGGTGGCCCAGTATAACTAAAGGCACATCCAATTACGTACTTACCTGCAACACCTGTTGCATCTCTAAAAAAGATAGGAAACAACCTTATGGGTTACTACTTCCTCTACCAGTTCCAAACAGACCTTGGAAGGAAATCGCTATAGATTTTATAGTTGATTTACCTAAGTCCGCTAATAACACCACTATATTGGTAGTTGTTGACCTGTTCAGTAAAATGGTTAATTTTATTCCATTTTGAAAACTACCAACCTCTTCTGAAACTGTCAAACTCATGTTTCAACATCATGGTTTACCCCTTTCCATAACATCCGATCGGGGGAGCCAGTTTACCAGTAAATTTTGGACTCAGTTGTGGAAAACATAAAACATTAACCAAGTTCCGCCTTACATCAGCAAACAAATGGACAGACCGAAAAAAACAATCAATGTTTGGAGCAGTACTTAAGGTTATTTTGTAGCTGCAAACAGAATAACTTAAAGCTTCAATTCCCATCTATGAAGCTTTCCTGTAATGCTTTAACAACAATTGTTAGTTTAGTTAGTTTGTAGCTTTTCAACTTCAATCAGTTCACTATGGTAAGTGAGTGAACTGGAATAGGGGAAAGCAATTTAGTTTTAATTAAGAGAATGATCCCAGCTGAATAGGGATTAGTTAGTATGAGAGCATAATGCAGGATAGCAATAGTTATTATATACTTTAACTTCAATCTAAGAGTTCTCATAAGCCTTCCAATAATTATTTGTATGATTGATATAAATGATCTGTAGAAGTATTCGGTAAGAATGATTTTAGAAACACTGACTTGATTGCAGTTCATTCATAATAAATGGTAGTTTATATTTACAAGATAAATCATCTGAAACAGTTCATATATTTACAAGGATTATCATAGGATGCAGTTCATAGTGTTTGTTAATTTAACAGTTCATAGCTGTACAAGTTCTGTTGAATAACGTAGGTCAAATAATACAAGATATTGTTATTCCTCATGTAGTAAGGTAAGTGCATATTAGTTATGAGTTTATCAGATACAATACATCTCTTTTCATCAAGTGAATACTTGCATGTGGATCTGTGTAGCGTCTTGCGAAGCAGAGTGAAGAGCTGCAAGTTTACAATCCATAGGAATAGTTATTATTGCAGAGGTTCCATGTTGCAAGGAGTGAAAGACGAATGTAGTAAAACCTTTATGAAAAGGTAGGTGAAGTTTCATACTCTTACTAAATAAGAGAATGAATAACGGCAGTGAGAGCTAAAGTGATCAGCTACAGGAGCAACTAAGAAACAAAATAACTAAGCTCTGATTAGGAGGATATGACATCTTTAAATAGCAGATGGTGGTAAAGGAAGGTGTTCTTCTTAGAGGTATAGACACAGGTGTTCTTCTTAAAGGCATAGATACATGACATTTCCAGTCCTTTTATTGGACCCTTTTCTATCATCTCAATAGTGAATGGAAAACGCTGTTACTTTACGCCTTCCTCCTTCCATGAACGTTCATCATACTTTCCATGTCTCCTTGCTCAAGCCATATCAGACTGTCTGTCACTCGGACCAGATGACTACTCCATCCGTTTCACTAGCTGATCCTAACCTTGAATATGAGGTTCATTCAATTTTGGATTCTAGACGGTATCAAGGTCAACTGCAGTACCTAATTCATTGGCAAGGAGACGGTCATGATGATGACTCCTGGGAACCAGCTACCAATCTTTCTGCACCCAGATTGGTCTCCACTCTCCATCTTCCACCGTCGGAATCCCGATAGACCCAAACCCTGATCCTTGGAGCTGCTCCTTGAAAGGGGGAGTTCTGTCATGACTTCCACTCACTGCACCTTTAATTAGAGGAGGTGTCTACTTTTGACACCCTATTTAATCCAGCCTCCACCTCCTCACATTGCTTGATAATTTTTGCGCTGTGAAGTTTCAAGCTTCCTTACCTCTCTGACTCGCTGAGTCAGTTCCTAACCCAAGTATTCCTTATTCTTGTCTGTATTGGATATCTTATTCTCCTTCCTTCCGTAGGAATTCGACCTCCTGTTCTAATTACATGGTAGCTGTCTTGGAACTGTCTCATCAGAAGCAGACGCTTTCCCTCTGATGTCATCCGGCTGCAGCTGTGATCCACCCGGCTGTTCTCCCCGTTGTTTCTGAATTCAGCTCAGCTTTCAAGTTGATTCTCTGCTCCACCTGAACATTCGTCTGCTAATTCTTAGAATTACACCCTAGCATCTATGCATTTCAATCAGGGCCGGATTGGGCCCCCGGGATACCGGGAAAAATCCCGGTGGGCCGGCAGCTGGTGGGCCGAGCGGCAGCTGCACATAGTGTGTTGTGTGGAGAGAAAGAAGCACAGCAAGCAGCGCCGCTGCACAGTGTGAAGGAGCAGGAGCGCAGTGGCCGTTACTTAACTTTGCCCCAAAATGTTATTTATTGTTGTGACATGATGTAGTTTTAATACGCATCACTGTAGTAAAACTACAACATCATGTCACAACAATAAATAAAACCGGGTCGCCGGTTAACCCAGTGTGACATCATCATTGACAGCGGGTCAGGTCAGGTGGAGAAGAACAGGCTGATGTGCTGTTTAGTACAGCCCCTCCCCCCGATTTGACTCTCTCTGTGAGCCTCGCTCGGATCGCTCCGCTGTTGCAGATAAGATTCTACCCCTGTGCTGCTGCTGTGGGACAAGGTAAAGGGATTTGTAACTCCAGCATAATATGTACTACCCAGTACTAAGACCAACGAGTGCATAAGCTGAAAGGGAAGGGAAATAGAGCTGCTGAATATTAATTTAATTGGCAAAAACAGTGGAAATAGTGGAAACTTGCACGGTTAGTCATGTGGCTTAATACATTTTTTTAGTAAACATTATGGACATTATTTATATATATATATATATATATATATATATATATATATATATACACATATTTTATGCTAATTGGGCAACTCTCTATTTAAAAAAATTAAATCTAGCCTAAGCCAAATGATATTGATCAAATAATATGGCACCAAACTTGGCACCCTAGCATCAATGCATTTGAATGGGAAATTCTGAATAAGTAACCAAGCTTTTACTCTATTAAAACCATCTTGGCTCACTCACGTTTGGCTTGTTTTATACTAATCGGGCAACCCTCTGTATAAAAAAAATAAATCTAGCCTGAGCCAAATGATATTGATCATATAATATGGCACCAAACCTGGTCACTCACATTTGCTGCAATATTTTTTCACAAAATAATTTGGCTCAGGATAGTTTTTTTCTTCTATAGAGGGATGCTTAATTAATAGAAAACAAACCAAATCTGGGTGAGCCAACTTTTCATAGAGGAAATGTTCAGTTCCGTTTTTAAGAATTTCACATTGAAATGCATGGACACTAGGGTGCTAAGTTTAGTGCCATATTTTATGATCATCACCATTTGGCTCAGAATTCATTCAACTTTTTACATAGAAAGATGCACAATTAATATAAAGCAAGCCACATTTGAGTGAGCCAAGATGAAAGCTTGGTTCCTTACTCAGAATTTCCCATTGAAACGCAGGGAAGTTAGTGTGCCAGGTTTGGTTCCATATTTTATTATCAATATCATTTGACTAAGGCTAGATTTAACTGTTTTAACTAGAGGGATGCCCAATTAGTATAAAACCAGCCAAGAGTAATGATGTTTTTCATAGAAGAAATGCTCTGATCCTTATTTAGAATATCCAATTGGAATGCATGGATGCTAGGGTGCCAAGATTGGTGCCATAATTTATGATCAATATCATTTGGCTCTGACTAGATTTAACTTTTTCCTATAGAGGGATGCCAAATGTGTGAGAAACAAACCAAATCTGGATGAGCTAAGATGGTTTTCATAGAGGAAATGCTTGGCCCCTTATTAAGAATTTTCTATTAAAATGCATGGAAGTTAGGTTGCCAAGTTTGATGCCATTTTAACCCGTTATTGACCGGACTATTTTTCAATTTTCTTACCGTTAAGGACAAGGGCTGTTTTTACATTTCTGCTGTGTTTGTGTTTAGCTGTAATTTTCCTCTTCTTCATTTACTGTACCCACAAATATTATATACCGGTTGTCTCCACATTAAATGGACTTTCTAAAGATACAATTATTTTCATCATATCATATAATTTACTATAAAAAATTAAATAAAATATTGCTAATGGTGAGCATCCTTGGACACATCTTTCCATGGACTTCATTGTCGAGCTCCCTGTTTCTAATGGCAATAATGTTATCCTTATGGTGGTTGACCATTTTTCTAAAATGTCACATTACATTCCCTTGATGAAGCTGCCTACCGCTCAGGAGCTTGCTTCAATTTTTGCCCGGGAGGTCTTCCGTTTACATGGGTTACCCAAGGAGACAGTGTCAGGCCGGGGTAGCCAGTTTGTCTCCAGATTTTGGCGTTCCTTTTGTGCTCAAATTGGCATCCGGCTTTCCTTCTCCTCGGCATATCACCCTCAATCCAATGGGGCTGCGGAACGGTCTAATCAAGCTCTGGAACAGTTCCTCCGTTAATATGTCTCAGATCACCACAATAATTGGTCTGAACTGTTACCTTGGGCAGAGTTTGCTCGTAATAGTGCTATTAATGCTTCCTCCAAGTTATCCCCGTTCATTGCGAATTATAAGTTTCAACCATCCTTGTTGCCCGATTCATTCATGTCTCAGGGTATTCCAGCTTTGGAGGAGCATCTCCAGAAACTCCTTTCCACGTGGGTGCAGATTCAGGATTGCCTTCATCGTTCTGATCATAGGCGTTTGCCCGCACCTTCCTACCAGGTTGGTGAGAGAGTTTGGCTGTCCTTCCGCAACTTCAACCTTTGTGTGCCTTCTAATAAATTGACTCCCCTTTATGTTGGTCCTTTTCGAATACTCTGACGGGTTAATCCTGTGGCCTACGCTCTTGACCTTCCTCCTGCTATGCGCATCTCCAATGTTTTTCATGTCTCCCTCTTGCATTTGTTTGTAATCGGTTTACCACTGTGTTGCCTTGTCCCCATCCTATCTTTGTTGACAACCATGAGGAGTATGAGGTCAGCATTATTATTGACTCTCGTATGTCCAGGGGCCGGGTACAGTATTTGGTTCACTGGAGGGACTACGGTCCGGAGGAGCGTTCTTGGGTTCCCTCCCCTGATGTTCATGCTCCCGCCCTCCTCCATGCCTTCCATGCCCATTTCCCCAATAAGCCTTTCATCCTCCCGCGGTGGAGGGGTCGTTGAGGGGAGGGTACTGTCAGGGTTTTTTCCCTGTTTGTTTGCCATGTGCTGCTGGCAGCCATTTTACTCACCTCTCTTCCTGACTATGGTGCATTGTGGGGGATGCTGCTCATTTCCTGCACTTCCTTTTATGGCCAGACTGGTGTGCATCATCCATGTGAGACAGGATGTAGTCTCAGAATTGTGATGTCATCACTTATTATTTAAAGGGCCTCTGTTCAGTATGCTTTGCCTTAGCGTTGTCTCTGACCTGTTTGTGAGAGTTCCTGTGTATTACCTGGCTGCCTGACGTCCTTCCTGGTTCCTGATCCCTGGCTTGTTCCTGACTCTGCTGTTTTCCTTGTTCCTGATTCTGGCTCGTCTGACTATTCGCTTTGGCTCCTGACTCGGCTCGTCTGACTACGACCTCTGGTTTTGACTCCTGGCTTGTTATTTGACTTGTGGACTTTTTATTATTTTTTGCTATTAATAATGGTGTGATTATTTTTGCACTTCTCGTCTGAGTCTGATTCCTGGCACCCTGACACTGGGTGAGCCAAAAAGTTTGTTTTCTTATTCAGAATGTTTCATTGAAATGCATGAACAATGGGGTATAAGGTTTGGTGCCATATTTTATAATGAATATCATTTGGCTCAGGCTAGATTTTATTATTTTATATAGAGGGATGCCCAATTAGCGTAAAACAAGCTAAATGTGAGTGAGCCAAGATGGTTTTAATAGAGTAAAAGCTTGGTTACTTATTATATGATCAATATCACTTGGCTCAGGCTAGATTGAATTTTTTTTACATACAGGTATGCCCAATTAGCATAAAACAAGCCAAATGTGAGTGAGCCAAGTCTTCATCCGAAAGGGATGAACGTGGATTTAGACATCCAGTCTTTTTTAGTATATATGAATTTTAAGATTGTAAGGTCTCATGCCGAATTTATTGATACCTTGTGAACCACGGACTTTTAATATAATACAGTCCACAGAGGAGTGGATAGCGTGTCACGCAGGCTTCATCTACAATGTGTGTTTATATACACCTCCAATCTAAAGCCATTTGAAAGACGGTAACAAGTTTAAGGACACCTGATTGGCCGTTTGGATTCACACCTTCCCTGCGATTGGCTGACACGTTGACTTGGGCAATTACATCCCTTTGGAAGACACCAGAGCGGGTTTGCAGTTTTAACAACTGTTTTTACATGTGCTGTTTTATTTCTTTTAAATTGTGAGTGCGATTCTGTAGTAGGGCACTACATTGTTTATTAAAAGGTGTTTTATAATCTGCACTTAGATGCGTTTGTGCGCTCCTGTTGCTTTTTTGTTTTCATAGTTTTTCATAAACAAGAATATGCACAGATACTGATCTGAAAGTCCAATATATAACCTATTAAAAACTTACTTAGAAGCTCCCACTCTGTTGATGAGGTTAGGTTGGGACACCTATTGAAAAGGTCTGGAAAAGCAGACACCCTCCCCCCTTCCTTGCATATGTAGTACACATCTAAAACTTTTGGGCTTGGTTAGGAGTCTTAAAAAAAGCACAATGCTATTTAAAAATAAGAAAAACTATACAGTTACAAAAACATCCCAGATGGGCCATATAAATGGATCATCCACAATACATTTTTGCACATAAAAATCTAGTGTACAATGTCCCTTTAAGGAACTTGTGCTATATACATGGATCATCCACAAAACATTTATGCACAGAAAAATCTAGTGTACAATATCCCTTTAAGGAGCTTAACAATAACGTCCCTTGGTGGAAATGTTAAAGGAGGTTTTGGTCGTAGAGCTCTAAATCTCTCTCCAGGGATTGTGCAGTTATTTGAAGGTTACCCTCCACTGACTGGAAACATTCTAGAAGGTAGTCTGTCAGTTTTTTTTGCTTGATGGATTCTCAAATCCCTCTGAATCTTAGATTGTTCCTTCACTCTCTACCTAAATCTTCAATTTTATCTTGAAGTGTTTTTATCATAGCATCGTATTGGTTCAGATAACTTGTATTATCGCTGATAAAGGTATTTAAGGTATCTTGATCTTCTTCAAGTGCTTCCAACCGATTACCCATCTTATTACTCTTAAAATCCGATATTTCAGATTTAGGACTAGATTACGAGCGGCACGCTAACTGTTGCGCGCGAGCGATAAGAGGTTTATAGTGGCTCTTCGCACATATCAAAAGCACGTATTACAAGTTAAAAGTAAATGCTTTTGATTGAGTGCAATTGAATTTAACGCACGACAGGTTATTGTGACTTCACAGCTCTTGTTAACTGTTACGCGAGTCAAAAAAGTGTCACAAAACACATCAAAAATACATTTATGCTCATAATAATACTGTCTAATAAAAAAAATGCATTTATGCTCATAATAATACTGTCTAATAAAAAAATACATTTATACTCATAATAATACTGTCTAATAAAAAAAATACATTTATACTCATAATAATACTGTCTAATAAAAAAAATACATTTATACTCATAATAATACTGTCTAATAAAAAAAAATACGTTTATACTCATAATAATACTGTCTAATAAAAAAAAATACATTTATACTCATAATAATACTGTCTAATAAAAAAAATACATTTATACTCATAATAATACTGTCTAATAAAAAAAAATACGTTTATACTCATAATAATACTGTCTAATAAAAAAAAATACATTTATGCTCATAATAATACTGTCTAATAAAAAAAATACATTTATACTCATAATAATACTGTCTAATAAAAAAAATACATTTATGCTCATAATAATACTGTCTAATAAAAAAAATGCATTTATACTCATAATAATACTGTCTAATAAAAAAAATGCATTTATACTCATAATAATACTGTCTAATAAAAAAATACATTTATACTCATAATAATACTGTCTAATAAAAAAATACATTTATGCTCATAATAATACTGTCTAATAAAAAAAATACATGTATGCTCATAATAATACTGTCTAATAAAAAAATACATTTATACTCATAATAATACTGTCTAATAAAAAAAATACATTTATACTCATAATAATACTGTCTAATAACAAAAATACATTTATGCTCATAATAATACTGTCTAATAAAAAAATACATTTATACTCATAATAATACTGTCTAATAAAAAAATACATTTATACTCATAATAATACTGTCTAATAAAAAAATACATTTATACTCATAATAATACTGTCTAATAAAAAAATGCATTTATACTCATAATAATACTGTCTAATAACAAAAATACATTTATGCTCATAATAATACTGTCTAATAAAAAAAATGCATTTAAAAGTTAATAAATATATGAGGTCTCAGATGTTGGGGAAAAAAGGCAACTGAAGTGACACCAACAGCTGGATCTGGAGCAGGTAAAAAATATATAATAATGGAACTCAGCTTTATTTGTGAAAAGTTAGCTGCTTATCTCTTCTTTTGTCTTCTGGAGGACAGTATATAACAGTTTTAAGAAGCACGCAACTCCTTTCTGCCATTTATTTTATCTACTGAGGACTTTGCATAATTCTAGTTAGTGTGGTGGTCCTGTCTGTGTCTTCTAGCATAAAACTGTTTATGAGGACTTTATAGTCTGTACATCATAGTTTTTTTGTCCTGTGTGCTGCTCTGAACTCATGCTTTGTCCATATACTCCTGTATTGTGCTGATAAATAGCTGGTATTTTTATATACAGGTATACCTCACTCATACAGAGGGTTAGGGACCAGAGCCCCGCTATTAAACCGCCTTATAGTGAAACAAGTGATCATACATCCAAGCACTTCAGCCACCAGAAGAAATCTTTGTTTAAAAGACCTTTATTCTCAATTAGTTGGGTCCAAAAGTTTACAGGAACAACGTTTCGAACCTACAATAGGCTCTCAGTCATGTACACTGATTGCATACAGGTTTGTGCCTTTTATACCCTCATCTGGATAATACAGAGTTCTATGTAGGTACAAACCTGTATGCAATCAGTGTACATGACTGAGAGCCTATTGTAGGTTCGAAACGTTGTTCCTGTAAACTTTTGGACCTAACTAACTGAGAATAAAGGTCTTTTAAACAAAGATTTCTTCTGGTGGCTGAAGTGCTTGGATGTATGATCACTTGGATTGAAAAGATTTAGCAAATCTTACTTCGTGCCCTACAAACAGGTGTGCTGTTCTCCTTCCGCCTTGTTTCCTTATAGTAAAACAAAGCAGTTTTTGCTTTCTTTTCACTTGCTAGTGTGTTTAACAACCTGAAAACATTTTTGAACTAACATATATTAGGAATGCAATAGCGCTAAGTTTAGTTTAACACTAGCACAGTGCAGTATTCAATAAAAACTGTATAGTACCTGTAAAATAGTGACAATTACTGCAGTAAAATTTGCCAGACTAAGACACTGAGACATGGGGTAGATTTATCAGCTTGCGGGCGGACATCTTTAGCTAATCATGTCCGCCCATCATCGATAAATGCCGACAGCATACGCTGTCGGAATTTATCATTGCACAAGTATTTCTGGTGAACTGCTTGTGCAATGCCGCCCCCTGCACATTCGCGGCCAATCAGCCGCTAGCAGGAGGTGTCAATCATCCCGATGGTATCTGATCGGGATGATTGCTGTCCGCAACCTCAGAGGTGGCAGATGAGTTAAGGAGCAGCGATCTTACGACCGCTGCTTCTTAAAGGGACATTAAACCCAACATTTTTGTTTCTTTATTCAGATAGAGAATACAATTTTAAACAATATTCCAATTTACTTCTATTATCTAATTTGCTACATTATTTAGATATCCTTTGTTGAAGAAATAGCAATGCACATGGGGGAGTCAATTACATGAGGCACCTATGTGCAGCCACCAATCAGCAGCTACTGAGCCTATCTAGATATGCTTTTCAGCAAAGGATATTAAGATAATTAATCAAATTAGATAATAAAAGTAGATTAGAAAGTTGTTAAAAATGGCTTCCTCTTTCTAAATCATGAAAGAAAAAAATTGAGTTTCATGTCCCTTTAACTTAAAGGGACAGTCAACACCAGAATTTTTGTTGTTTTAAAAGATAGATAATCCCTTAATTACCCATTCCCCAGTTTTGCATAACCAACACAGTTATAATAATACACGTTTTACCTCTGTAATTACCTTGTATCTAAACCTCTGCAGACTGCCCCCTTATTTCAGTTCTTTTGACAGACTTGCATTTTAACCAATCAGTGCTCACAAGTCTGTAAATTCACGTGCATGAGCTTAATGTAATCTATATGAAACACATGAACTAACGCCCTCTAGTGGTCAAAATGCATTCAGCTTAGAGGCGGCCTTCAAGGTCTAAGAAGTTAGCATATGAACCTCCTAGGTTTAGCTTTCAACTAAGAATACCAAGAGAACAAAGCAAAATTGGTGATAAAAGTAAATTGGAAGGTTGTTTAAAATGACATGCCCTATTTGAATCATGAAAGTTTTTTTTGGACTTGACTGTCCCTTTAAAGGGCCATTATACACTCATTTTTTCTTTGCATAAATGTTTTGTAGATGATCTATTTATAAAGCCCATAAAGTTTGTTTTTTTAAAAATGTATAATTTTGCTTATTTTTAAATAACATTGCTCTGATTTTCAGACTCCTAACCAAGCCCCAAAGTTTTATTTGAATACCGTCAGCTACCTTCTCCAGCTTGCTCCTGTTTGTGTAAAGGGTCTTTTCATATGCAAAAGAAGGGGGAGGGGGGGAGTGTCTTATTTCCCACTTGCAGTGGGCTTTCCAACTGCCTTTTCAACAGAGCTAAACTGAAAGCTTCTAAGTACGTTTTTAAACCATTTTATACTGGATTTTTATATCAGTATCTGTGCATCTTATTCTTTATAGTATTGTCTATTACATGCAGTTATATGAAAATGAGTGTATACTGTCCCTTTAAGTTTCCACTGAGCCTGAAACTTCGGGGGTAGATTGCAGCATCCGCTGCTTGATAAATCTTTCCCTTGGAGTCCACTGCAATGCTGTAAACAGACCGAACTGCACATAACAAAATGGTGCCAGTGGCTTTTCTTGCATACTAATGTTTAGTAAATCCTTGGAGGTTTTACTTCAGCTCCATATATGCGCTGTATTAGTGAAAGTCTGTATTAGTGAAGTGCTGTAAAGTGAAGTGCTGTAAAGCGAGATATACCTTTATCTGTAATTTATTCACTTATAATTAAAGGGACAGTCAAGTCCAAAAAAAACTTTCATGATTCAAATAGAGCAAGTGATTTTAAACAACTTTCCAATTTACCAGTACTTTTATCACCAATTTTGCTTTGTTCTCTTGGTATTCTTAGTTGAAAGCTAAACCTAGGAGGTTCATATGCTAATTTCTTAGACCTTGAAGGCTGCCTCTAATCTAAATGCATTTTGACAGTTTTTCACCACTAGAGGGAGTTAGTTCATGTGTTTCATATAGATAACATTGAGCTCATGCACGTGAATTTACAGAGGAGTGAGCACTGATTGGCTAAAATGCAAGTCTATCAAAAGAACTGAAATAAGGGGGCAGTCTGCAGAGGCTTAGATACAAGGTAATTACAGAGGTAAAACGTGTATTATTATAACTGTGTTGGTTATGCAAAACTGGGGAATGGGTAATAAAGGGATTATCTATCTTTCAAAACAACAAGCATTCTGATGTTGACTGTACCTTTAATCCTACAGTGAGTAGTAGTCAAAGCATAAAACCTGGCTCAACCCTTTGGTTTGAAATGATTCACTCATTCCATTGTAAAAATATGCTTTGTAAGTCTTGTTACTAGATGTCAGGTATCTAGCTATCTGGGGAATATACCTTTAAGTCTTCCCTTTATTTCACTACGTAACCCTGCGGCACCTGCTAATTAATATTGTTTGGTTGTGGCTTAGCTACAGCACACAGCACGTTGAGAAGCTCTCTGGCAATTACCAGCTATTTACTATATTTCAATTATAACCTTTGTGTGTACAGACCTTTCCGGTGAGCAGATCTACACAAATACCGGACATTAATCCTTTGCTGAAGCCGTGGACCCGGTACTGTGTTCGTTGCTCTTGGGCTGATCCCCCCCTGCACTCTGTCATAGTGATTGACATCCAACCTCTCACTGCTGATCGGACTATTCCGGCACGCCCCCTTGCCACGTCATCGACCTTGTCATATGGACACAGATTCACTTTACTTCTGCTGCAGCCTTTACAAAAATTACTGTGCAAGAACCAGGTTATAAGACTTTCATAGAAGGATTTCCATACGCTTAATACATCCTCATTCTAAATGAACACTGAAGACGTACTTGTTATAAAAAGATATACAGGATTTACCAATTTATTCTCTCCTGTAACAGAAGAACTACGTAAGAAGAGCAACATTGTTGCACTTAAAACCTATATCGTTTTCCCTTTCTCCTATAAAATTGATCTGCAGTTGTGATCCACATAACCACTTCTTAGAAACTAACAGTCTCACATCAGACTCTCTGACAGACCTGACATATTAATTAGCCCACAAGATGGATCCAGCAGATATACCTAATGTGGTCTACAACTTATCCCAGCGTGTCGATCAATTGACACAGGGATTAAGGAAGCTACAATTACAGAATGATAGTTTGAAAGCAATTATCAAGGATAACACCCCTGAGCTACAGGTATCTTTACCCGACAAATTCTCCGGTGACAGGTCTACTTACAGGCAATTTAAAAATGCCTGTAACCTTCTGTTCCAAATGAGACCAAAGACCTATAACACAGAGAGAATTAAGGTCATGACAGTGATCTCTTTCTTAAGAGGAGAGGCCAGGACCTGGGCGGATTTACTGTTTGAAAATGACGAACCCATTCTGGGATCTCTATCAGGATTCGTTGCACAGATGAGCCTCCTATATGAAGACACCCAAAAATAGCTTTCTGCAGAAGCTAAAATGTGGTCTCTGAGACCAGGAAAAAGGCTAGTAGAAGAATACGTCACAGAGTTCAAGTTAAATATTGCAGACTCAGAATGGAGTGAGGTTGCATTATGCAATCAATACAGACTTGGGGGGGTAGTTATCAAGCCGTCAACCTCAAATACGCTGGAATTCCGCAGCGTATTTGTGGTGAGGCTGATTCGCCTTAGTTATCAAAGGCTAGAAACCGGCAAAAGTAGAATTTTGTGACGTAAGCTTCGATCCGCCGGACTCAGTCCGACACAGATCGATTCTTACGTCACTCCAGATGTTCCGCACACAAGTGCGGCACAATCTGACTACTTTTGCTAGTTATCAAAAAACTAGCAGGTACGCTCGTCACTTTTACGGCCCAGAGTACCTGGTTTTCAATCCGCCGCCCTGGAGGCGGCGGATCCCATAGGAATCAATGGGAGTCTGACCATAGCGAAAGTACAAGTTCGCTGCTGCCAGACATCCCATTGATTCCTATGGGAGATGTCTGCACCTAACACCCTAACATGTACCCCGAGTCTAAACACCCCTAAGCTGTCCCCCCCTACACCTCCGCAAGTAAATAAAGTGTTTACCCCCTAAACCGCCGCTCCCGGAGCCCACCGCAAGCTATAATAAACATGTTAACCCCTAAACCGCCGCTCCCGGAGCCCACCGCAAGCTATAATAAACATGTTGACCCCTAAACCGCCGCTCCCTGACCCCGCCGCAACTATAATATATGTATTAACCCCTAAACCGCCGCTCCCTGACCCCGCCGCAACCTATATTAAATTTATTAACCCCTATCCTGCCCCCCCTACACCGTCGCCACTATAATAAATTTATTAACCCCTATCCTGCCCCCCACTACACCGCCGTCACTGTAATAAAATTATTTATTATTAAGGTAGGAAAAATCTGATTGGCTGATTGAATCAGCCAATCAAATTGAAGTTCAATCCGATTGGCTGATCCAATCAGCCAATCATATTTTTCCTACCTTAATTCCGATTGGCTGATAGAATCCTATCAGCCAATCGGAATTGAATGGACGCCATCTTGAATGACGTCCCTTAAAGGAGCCTTCATTCGTCGGTAGTCCGTCGGGGAAGAAGGATGTTCCGCGTCGGCGGAATGAAGATGGATACTGAAGAAGAAGATTGAAGACCCCGCTTGGAAGATGACATCGCTCGGATCGAAGACTTCTTCAGCGCCGCTTGGAGGATCACTTCATCGGATGGAAGATTTCTTCAGCGCCCCTTGGATGATGACTTTTGCCGCTCCGGATCACCTCTTCATTTCCATCGGTGGCTCGGCTGAGTGAAGACGACTAAAGGTAGGATGATCTTCAGGGGGGTAGTGTTAGATTTTTTTAAGGGGGGTTTGGGTTAGATTAGGGGTATGTGGGTGGTGGGTTTTAATGTTGGGGGGGGTTGTATTTTTCTTTTACAGGCAAAAGAGCTGAATTTTTTGGGGCATGCCCCACGAAAGGCCCTTTTAAGGGCTGGTAAGGTAAAAGAGCTTTGAACTTTTTTAATTTAGAATAGGGTAGGGCATTTTTTTATTTTGGGGGGCTTTGTTATTTTATTAGGGGGCTTAGATTAGGTGTAAGTAGCTTAAAATTGTTGTAATATTTTTTAAATGTTTGTAACTTATTTTTTTATTTTTTGTAACTTAGCTTTTTTTATTTTTTGTACTTTAGTTATTTTATGTAATTGTATTTAATTGTAGTTATTTGTAGGTAATTTATTTAATTAATTTAATGATAGTGTAGTGTTAGGTTTAATTGTAACTTAGGTTAGGATTTATTTTACAGGTAATTTTGTATTTCTTTTAGCTAGGTAGTTATTAAATAGTTAATAACTATTTAATAACTATTCTAACTAGCTAAAATAAATACAAAGTTACCTGTAAAATAAATATAAATCCTAAGATAGCTACAATGTAATTATTAATTACATTGTAGCTATCTTAGGGTTTATTTTACAGGTAAGTATTTAGTTTTAAATTGGAATAATTTATTAAAGTATAGTGCAGTGTTAGGTGTAATTGTAACTTAGGTTAGTTTTTATTTTACAGGTTAATTTCTCTTTATTTTAGCTAGGTAAGCTATTAAATAACTATTTAATAGCTATTGTACCTAGTTAAAATAAATTGAAATTTGCCTGTAAAATAAAAATAAATCCTAAGATAGCTACAATATAATTATTATATATATTGTAGCTATATTAGGGTTTATTTTACAGGTAAGTATTTAGTTTTAAATAGGATTAATTTAGTTCATAATAGAAATATTATTTAGATTTATTTAATTAATATTTAAGTTAGGGGGTGTTAGGGTTAGGTTTAGACTTAGGTTTAGGGGTTAATAATTTTATTACAGTGGCGGCGGTGTAGTGGGGGGCAGGATAGGGGTTAATAAATTTATTATAGGTGGCGACGGTGTAGGGGGGGGCAGGATAGGGGTTAATAAATTTATTATAGGTGGCAACAGTTTGGGGGGGCAGATTAGGGGTTAATAAATGTAATATCGGTTGCGGCGGGGTTAGGGAGCAGCGGTGTAGGGGTTAAACTATTTATTTAGTTGCGGCAAGGTGTGGGATCAGCAGGATAGGGGTTAATAACTTTATTATAGAGGGCGACGGTATAGGGGGGGGCAGGATAGGGGTTACTAGGTATAATGTAGGTTGCGGCGGTGTCCGGGAGCGGCGGTTTAGGGGTTAATACATTTATAAGAGTTGCGGCGGGGTCTAGGAGCGGCGGTTTAGGGGTTAATACATTTATAAGAGTTGCGGCGGGGTCTAGGAGCGGCGGTTTAGGGGTTAGTAACTTTATTTAGTTGCGGGGGGCTCCGGGGGCGCCGGTATAGGGGATAGAACAGTGTAGTTTAGTGTGAGTGCTTAGTGACAGGCTAGCAAGAAAGCTGTAAAAAAGCCGAAGAGCAGTGAGATCGGATGAGTGATAACTCTCACAGTCCGCTGCTCATCGCCCCGTACTTGGTGCTCGGCTTTTTGACAGCTTTTTTGATAACTTAGGCAAATTTTTGCAGGTCCGCGGCAGCGATGTGAGGCGAGCTTAGGCGGGCGTATTGGGCCGGCGAAGGCAGGAAAAGTAGACACGTTGATAACTACCCCCCTTGGGCTGTCAGAACCACTCAAAGATGAATTGGCACAAATTGAACTTGCCAGAACCTTGGAAGGAGTAATAAACCTTTCCATCCAGATAGACCGATGCCTCAGAAAGAGGTGAGCAGAACGCCAACAACCTGAACACCCACTTAAGTACCAATCTCCTTATACTGCTGCCTCACCCTCCAAGGAGACGCCAGTCCCTATGGACCTAGGGGTCATGAAGGGCCCTCTACAGCCAGAAAAAAAGTAATTGCAGGAAACTAAAAAATCTATGCATGTATTGTGCATCACCCGTTCACTCTGTGAAGGACTGTCCCATGCTCCAACGACAAAGGAAGAGTAAGTCACTTATCCTAAGTAATTGTTTTGCCAATAAGGTTACTAATCCAGCTTACTGTACCATATCTCTTTCCCTACAGTGGAATCACCAGCTACTTCGTACTGAAGCCATAGTAGACTCAGGAGCATACTCCAGTATTCTGGACGCTGTACTGATAAAGAAAAATAAAATACCTCTTGTGTTAAAAGCAAAGCCCGTTTCTATCAGAGTCATTGATGGTTCACAAGTTATTTCAGGGCCTGTCACTCACCTTTAAAAGTCACTACTGGAAAGGGGCATGTGGAATATATCTCATTTGATGTCTTACCCTCACCTTTGTTTCCTGTTATTTTAGGTCTATCTTGGCTACAACTCTATCAACCCACTATACATTGGGGGACTCTGCAATTGGATTTCAACTCTTCATATTGCCAGACAACATGTTTCCAACACCAGATCATCTTACAGCTCACGGAGTCAACTTTACCACACGACTACCTTGATTTCACAGACGTCTTCAGCAAGAAGGGAGCAGAGACTCTCCCTCCGCATCGATTATATGATTGTCCAATAGAACTTTTGCCTTCTATTCCAGTCGGACACATCTATCCCTTATCTCAGCCCGAACTTGAGTATTTGAAAATTTACCTTGACGAAAATCTGAAAAAGGGCTCTATCAGGCCTTCAACATCACCAGCTGGAGCTGGAATCTTCTTTGTGAAGAATAAAGATGGCTCATTAAGACCAATAATTGACTACCGAGATCTAAAGAAGAGAACAGTAAAAAAACAAAATTTATGCTTACCTGATAAATTTATTTCTCTTGTGGTGTATCCAGTCCACGGATCATCCATTACTTGTGGGATATTCTCCTTCCCAACAGGAAGCTGCAAGAGGATCACCCACAGCAGAGCTGTCTACATAGCTCCTCCTCTCCCTGCCACTCCCAGTCATTCGACCGAAGACAAGCAAGAGAAAGGAGAAACCATAGGGTGCAGTGGTGACTGCAGTTTAAAAATAAAACATACCTGCCTTAAAATGACAGGGCGGGCCGTGGACTGGATACACCACAAGAGAAATAAATTTATCAGATAAGCATAAATTTTGTTTTCTCTTGTAAGGTATATCCAGTCCATGGATCATCCATTACTTGTGGGATACCAATACCAAAGCTATAGGACACGGATGAAGGGAGGGACAAGGCAGGTACTTAAACGGAAGGTACCACTGCCTGCAAGACCTTTCTCCCAAACATAGCCTCTGAAGAAGCAAAAGTATCAAATTTATAGAACTTTGAAAAAGTATGAAGCGAAGACCAAGTCGCCGCCTTACAAATCTGTTCAACAGAAGCCTAATTTTTAAAAGCCCATGTGGAAGCTACCGCTCTAGTAGAATGAGCTGTAATCCTTTCTGGAGGCTGCTGGCCAGCAGTCTCATAAGCTAAGCATATTATACTCCTTAGCCAAAACGAAAGAAAAGTTGTCGAAGCCTTTTGGCCTCTCCTCTGTCCAGAGTAGACAACAAACAATGCAGATGTTTGACGAAAATCTTTAGTAGCTTGTAAATAAAACTTTAAAGCACGAACCACGTCAAGATTATGTAATAGATGTTCCTTCTTTGAAGAAGGATTAGGACACAGTGACGGAACAACAATCTCCTGATTGATATTCTTGTTAGATACCACCTTAGGTAAAAACCCAGGTTTGGTACGCAAAACTACCTTATCTGCATGGAAGATCAGATAAGGGGAATCACACTGTAAGGCAGATAAGTCAGAAACTCTACGAGCAGAGGAGATAGCTACCAAAAACAGAACTTTCCAAGATAAAAGCTTGATATCGATGGAATGAAGAGGTTCAAACGGAACCCCTTGAAGAACTTTAAGAACCAAATTTAAACTCCATGGCGGAGCAACAGGTTTAAACACAGGCTTGATTCTGACTAAAGCCTGACAAAACGCCTGAACGTCTGGAACATCCGCCAGACGCTTGTGCAAAAGAATAGACAGAGCAGAAATCTGTCCCTTTAAGGAACTAGCTGACAAACCCTTCTCCAATCCATCTTGGAGAAAAGACAATATCCTAGGAATCCTGACCTTACTCCATGAGTAACCCTTGGATTCACACCAATGAAGATATTTACACCATATCTTATGATAGATTTTCCTGGTGACAGGCTTCCGTGCCTGAATTAAGGTATCAATGACTGACTTGGAGAATCCTCGCTTTGATAAAATCAAGCGTTCAATCTCCAGGCAGTCAGTCGCAGAAAAATTAGATTTGGATGGTTGAAAGGACCCTGAAGTAGAAGGTCCTGTCTCAGGGGCAGAGTCCATGGTGGAAAGGATGACATGTCCACCAGATCTGCATACCAAGTCCTGCGTGGCCACGCAGGTGCTATCAAAATCACAGATGCTCTCTCCTGCTTGATTTTGGCAATCAGACGAGGGAGCAGAGGAAACGGTGGAAACACATAAGCCAGGTTGAAGGACCAAGGCGCTGCTAGAGCATCTATCAGCACTGCCTTAGGATCCCTGGACCTGGATCCGTAACAAGGAAGCTTGGCGTTCTGGCGAGACGCCATGAGATCCAGTTCTGATTTGCCCCAACGTTGAACCAACTGCGCAAACACCTCCGGATGGAGCTTCCACTCCCCTGGATGAAAAGTCTGTCGACTTAGAAAATCCGCCTCCCAGTTCTCTACACCTGGGATATGGATAGCTGATAGGTGGCAAGAGTGAATCTCTGCCCAACGAATTATCTTTGAAACTTCCAGCATCGCTAGGGAACTCCTTGTTCCCCCTTGATGGTTGATGTAAGCTACAGTCGTGATGTTGTCCGACTGAAATCTGATGAACCTCATTGTCGCTAGCTGAGGCCAAGCTTGAAGAGCATTGAATATCTCTCTTAGTTCCAGAATGTTTACTGGAAGGAGAGCCTCCTCCTGAGTCCAGAATCCCTGAGCCTTCAGGGAGTCCCAGACTGCCCCCCAGCCCAGAAGGCTGGCATCTGTTGTTACTATTGTCCAATCTGGCCTGCGGAAGGTCATACCTTTGGACAGATGGACCCGAGATAGCCACCAGAGAAGAGAATCCCTGGTCTCTTGATCCAGATTTAGTAGAGGGGACAAATCTGTGTAATCCCCATTCCACTGACTGAGCATGCAGAGTTGCAGCGGCCTGAGATGTAGACGGGCAAACGGAACTATGTCCATTGCCGCTACCATTAAGCCGATTACTTCCATACACTGAGCCACCGAAGGACGAGAGGTAGAATAAAGAACACGGCAGGAATTTAGGAGTTTTGATAACCTGGCCTCTGTCAGGTAAATCCTCATCTCTACAGAATCTATTAGAGTTCCCAGGAAGGAAACTCTTGTGAGAGGGGATAGAGAACTCTTCTTTTCATTCACTTTCCACCCATGAGACCTCAGGAATGCCAGAACAATGTCCGTATGAGACTTGGCAATTTGTAAATTTGACGCCTGTATAAGAATGTCGTCTAAGTAAGGGGCTACTGCTATGCCCCGTGGCCTTAGGACCACCAGAAGTGACCCCAGAACCTTCGTAAAGATTCTTGGAGCTGTAGCTAACCCAAAGGGAAGAGCCACAAACTGGTAATGCCTGTCTAGGAAGGCGAACCTGAGAAACCGATGATGATCTTTGTGTATCGGAATGTGAAGATAAGCATCCTTTAAGTCCACGGTAGTCATGTATTGACCCTCCTGGATCAAAGGTAGGATGGTTCGAATAGTCTCCATCTTGAAAGATGGGACCCTGAGAAATTTGCTTAGGATCTTGAGATCTAATATTGGTCTGAAGGTTCCCTCTTTTTTGGGAACCACAAATAGATTTGAATAGAACCCTTGTCCCTGTTCCTCCTTTGGAACTGGGTAGATCACTCCCATAACTTGGAGGTCTTGAACACAATGTAAGAATGCCTCTCTCTTTATCTGGTTTGCAGATAATTGTGAAAGGTGAAATCTCCCTATTGGGGGAGAAGCTTTGAAGTCCAGAAGATATCCCTGGGACACAATTTCCAACGCCCAGGGATCCTGGACATCTCTTGCCCAAGCCTGGGCGAAGAGAGAAAGTCTGCCCCCTACTAGATCCGTTACCGGATCGGGGGCCAATCCTTCATGCTGTCTTAGAGGCAGCAGCAGGCTTCTTGGCCTGTTTACCTTTGTTCCAAGCCTGGTTAGGTCTCCAGACCGGTTTGGACTGGGCAAAATTTCCCTCTTGTTTTGTATTAGAGGAAGTTGATGCCGCGCTCATTTTAAAGTTTCGAAAAGCACGAAAATTAGTTTGTTTGGTCCTTAATTTGTTAGACCTATCCTGAGGAAGGGCATGACCTTTTCCTCCAGTAATATCAGAAATAATCTCCTTCAGTCCAGGCCCGAATAGGGTGTGCCCCTTGAAGGTAATATTAAGAAGCTTAGACTTTGAAATAACGTCAGCTGACCAGGATTTAAGCCATAGTGCCCTACACACCTGAATAGCAAAACCAGAATTCTTAGCCGTTAGTTTAGTTAAATGAACAACGGCATCAGAAACAAATGAATTGGCTAGCTTAAGCGCTTTAAGCTTGTCAAGTATATCATCCAATGGGGTTTCTACCTGTAAGGCCTTTTCCAGAGACTCAAACCAGAAGGCCGCAGCAGCAGTGACCGGGGCAATGCATGCAAGAGGCTGGAGAATAAAACCTTGTTGAATAAACATTTTCTTAAGGTAACCCTCTAACTTTTTATCCATTGGATCTAGGAAAGCACAACTGTCCTCGACAGGGATAGTAGTACGCTTTGCTAGGGTAGAAACTGCTCCCTCTACTTTAGGGACCTATTTTTAAAAATAGGAGGGGGAGAGAACGGAACACCTGGTCTATCCCATTCCTTAGCAATAATTTCTGAAAACCTTTTAGGTATTGGAAAAACATCAGTGTAAACAGGCACTGCATAGTATTTATCCAATCTGCACAATTTCTCTGGCACTATAATGGTGTCACAGTCATCCAGAGTAGCTAAAACCTCCCTGAGCAACACGCGGAGGTGTTCAAGCTTAAACTTAAATGTTGACATATCAGAATCAGGTTGAAGCATCTTCCCTGAGTCAGAAAAATCCCCCACAGAAAGAAGCTCTCCTTCCTTAGCTTCTGCATATTGTGAAAGGGTATCAGACATAGTTACTAAAGCGTCAGAGTGCTCTGTATTTCTTCTAGTCCTAGAGCTGTCTCGCTTTCCTTGTAACCCAGGTAGTCTGGATAATACCGCTGTAAGGGTATTATCCATAACTGCCGCCATGTCTTGTAAAGTAAACGCCATGGGCGCGCTAGATGTACTTGGCGGGAGTTAAAGGTTCTGACACGTGAGGCGAGTTAGTCGGCATAACTTCCCCCTTGTCAGTTTCCTCTGGTGATAAATCTTTTAAAGACAGAATATGGTCTTTATAACTTAAAGTGAAATCAGTACATTTGGTACACATTCTAAGAGGGGGTTCCACCATGGCTTCTAAACATAATGAACAAGGAGTTTCCTCTATGTCAGACATGTTTAAGCAGACTAGCAATGAGACCAGCAAGCTTGGAAAACACTTTAATGAGAGTAAACAAGCAAAAAATAAAAACGGTACTGTGCCTTTAAGAAAAATAAAAAAGGTCAGAATTTGAAAAACAGTGAAAAAAAGCAGTAAAACTTACAACATTTTTACAGTATGTATAATAGGCTAACAGAGCATTGCACCCACTTGCAAATGGATGATTAACCCCTTAGTTTCAAAAACGGATCAAAAAAACGAAATAAACGTTTTTTAACAGTCACAACAAACTGCCACAGCTCTGCTGTGACCCTACCTTCCCACAGAACGACTTTGGAAGGCACCAAAACCCTTTAGAGAGGTCCTAAGTAGTCAGGGGACTCCTTCAGGGAAACTGGATGTCTCAGGCTGCAAAATCTAATGCGCATTTAGGCACGAAAATAGGCCCCTCCCACCTAGTACTCACAGTGAGAGGGCCTAACAAAACTATTCCTAGGCAAAATCTAGCCAGCCATGTGGAAAAAACTGGGCCCCAATAAAGTTTTATCACCATAATGTATATAAAAAACGTTTAAACACTTCCAGCAAACGTTTTATATTTCAGTAATGTGAAAAAGTAATAAGAGTATTACCTTTAACAGCAAGCATGATACTAGTTGTTATTAAATCACTGTAATCAGCCTAGCCTACCTTAGATAAATCCGGTATTAACAGCATTTTCTAGCATTTTCATTTCTCTAGAAAAATTTAAACTGCACATACCTCATAGCAGGAGACCCTGCACGCCATTCCCCCAGCTGAGGTTACCTCTCTCTTAAGTTATGTGTGAGAACAGCAATGGATCTTAGTTACAACCTGCTAAGATCATCAAAGACCACAGGCAGACTCTTCTTCTATTTCTTTTTTTCTGCCTGAGACCAAAATAGTACAACTCCAGTACCATTTGAAAATAACAAACTTTTGATTTGAAGAAAAAATAACTACATGTCACCACATCTCTCTAACTACTTCCTTTCTTGTTGAGAGCTGCAAGAGAATGACTGGGAGTGGCAGGGAGAGGAGGAGCTATATAGACAGCTCTGCTGTGGGTGATCCTCTTGCAGCTTCCTGTTGGGAAGGAGAATATCCCACAAGTAATGGATGATCCGTGGACTGGATACACCTTACAAGAGAAATAGGTATCCTTTACCTCTGATACCCGAGTTAGTGGAACGACTCAGCATGGCAAAAATATATACAAAACTCGATCTTAGAGATGCCTACAATTTAGTCAGGATCAGAGAAGGGGACGAATGGCTCACAGTTTTCAGAACCCGATATGGTCTATATGAATATACTGTGATGCCGTTCGGGCTCTGTAATGCCCCAGCTACATTTCAGTACCTGATAAATGACATCTTTAGGGATTTACTGGATGTCTGTATGGTGGTATACCTAGATGATATCCTCATATATTCATATAACATCGAAGACCACAGGAAGCACGTCAGATAGGTTCTTGGTCGTCTAAGAACCCATCAACTGTTCGCCAAGCCTGAGAAGTGCTTATTTCATACCTCAGAGATCTCATTCCTTGGATATCACATTTCACCTTCTGGAGTTAAAATGGAAGACAACAAAGTTGATGCCATTAAGAACTGGCCTACTCCTAGGAGCAAAAAGGATGTACAGCGCTTCCTGGATTTCACCTATTTTGTCAAATTTATAAAAGGTTTCTCTGGCATCGCCAAACCCCTCAGTAATCTTACAGGAGCTCTTACGTCTTTCAACTGGGATTCAACAGCACACAAGTCCTTTAACTACTTAAAAGAATCTTTCACCTCAGCACCAATAATCTGTCTTCCAGACCCAGACCTACAGTTTATCCTCGAGGTCGATGCCTCAGACTATGCCCTAGGGGCCATTCTCTCTCAAAGCAAGTCCACCAACGAACCCTTACATCCTGTAGCCTTTTATTCCCATCTCATGATGCCTCCAGAGCTAAATTACCCCATCGGTGAGAACGAGCTTCTTGTAATAAAATCAGCATTCGAACACTGGCGTCATCTGCTAGAGGGTACCAGAATACCTATATTAATCTATACAGACCACCGCAACTTAGAATACTTGCAATCAGGCAAAACCTTATCTGCTCGTCAACTCCGTTGGAGCCTATACTTCACAAGGTTCAACTTCCACATCACATACAGACCTGGTTCAAAAAACGGAAAAGCAGACGCCCTTACTAGAAACATGAGTAGACATCCAGCTCTGACCACTACACAAACCATTATTTCTCCTGACCATTTCATTGGAGTTCTATTTACCTCTCATAAAACCTTACGTATAAAACAACAAGAAGATTCATCGTATTCAAAGGATAAACTTCTGCTCAAACATGATGGCCTTTTTTTACTCTGAAGAGAAGCTCTATATACCTCCCTCATTGAGGGACATGATACTACATGAACATCACGATTCACCTTTAGTGGGTCATCCCGGTATCCATAAAACAATTGATCTGATAAGCAGGAACTATTGGTGGCCAAAAATAAATCAAACCGTCAAGGATTACGGTTCAACTTGTTCAGTTTGTATAACATCCAAGTCTGAGAAAACCCAACCATATGGGTTACTGAAACCTCGACCCATTCCTGAAAGACCATGGCATACAGTGGGCATGGACTTCATCGTAGAACTTCCCAAGTCTAATGGATGTAACACCATCTTAGTAGTAGTTGATCTGCTAAGATGGCCCATTTTGTTCCTTACAAAAAGTTACCTACCTCTGCTGAAACAGCTGACCTCTTCCTCACTCAGATTGTGCGTTTACATGGTCTTCCATCCGTCATAGTAACTGACAAAGGTTCGCAATTTACGTCCAGGTTTTGGAAGCAACTCTGCAAGGTATTACAAATTGACCATAGATATAGTACTGCTTTCCACCCCCAGACGAATGGGCAGACAGAAAGGGTAAACCAATGCCTAGAACAGTATATCCGCTGTTACTGCTCCCATCAACAGGATAGTTGGCAGAATATGCTTATAACAACTCTCTGAATTCCTCCACCAAATTGTCACCTTTCTTCTCCAATTATGGCTACCACCCTACTTTCCAGCTGCTCCCTAATTCGGATACTATCTCTCCAAGCATTAACAACTTGACTAACAGTCTACTGGAGATATATACCTTTCTAAAGGAAAACATCAAACATACCCAACAAAAACAGAAGGTTTATTACGATTCCAGAAGGAGGAAACCCCCCTTCTATCATTTGGGAGAGAGTATTTGGCTATCGACAAAACACTTAAAACTGAAGACCCCATGTAAAAAATTCTCAAGTACGTTTATTGGACCCTACAGGATAACTAAAATTGTAAACAAAAACGCTGTCACCTTGGCCCTGCCGCTGGATTACTAAGTACATCCAACATTCCATGTGTCATTGCTGAAGCCGTATATCCCTACCCGGTCTCCCGCTAGGGATATACCTCTTAACTTGGTTCAGACTGAGGAGGATGTCTATGAAATTTGCCGCATTCTGGACTCTAGGATCCTCAAGGGACACCTTCAGTACCTAGTCAGATGGAAGGGTTATACATCTGATGAGGATTCATGGGAGCCCTCTACGAACCTTCAGGCTACCTGCTTGATAGCACGTTTCCACCATGCCAATCCTGATAGGCCTGGACCCTCTGCTGCGGTGCAGCCCCATTGATGGTGGGACATGTCAGGTTTCTAGCTATCTGGGGAATATACCTTTAAGTCTTCCCTTTATATCACTACGTAACCCTGCAGCACCTGCTAATTAATGTTGTTTGGTTGTGGCTTAGCTACAGCACACAGCACGTTGAGAAGCTCTCTGGCAATTACCAGCTATTTACTATATTTCCTTTTGCTGTCTTCTGTGAACCTATGCGGATTTCCTGGACAACTTAACTGGGAAGCCTGACAGCAAACTAAATCAGATTATTCTGCATCTAGCAGTTTTCAGCCTTTCTCCTCTCTCGCACTGCCTGAGACAGCCATTCTGTTACCTGCCGAAACTGGAGTACAAAGATGTAACAATTTGTGGACTGTTCAACTATAAACTTTGTGTGTACAGACCGGTGAGCAGATCTACACAAATACCGGACATTAATCCTTTGCTGAAGCCGTGGACCCGGTACTGTGTTCGTTGCTCTTGGGCTGATCCGCCCCCTGCACTCTGTCATAGTGATTGACAGCCAACCTCTCACTGCTGATCGGACTATTCCGGCACGTCCCCTTGCCACGTCATTGACCTTGTCATACGGACACAGATTCACTTTACTTCTGCTGCAGCCTTTACAAAAATTACTGTGCAAGAACCAGGTTATAAGACTTTCATAGAAGGATTTCCATACGCTTAATACATCCTCATTCTAAATGTGTAAACACTGAAGAAGTACTCGTTATATAAAGATATACAGGATTTACCAATTTATTCTCTCCTGTAACCAAAGAACTACGTAAGAAGAGCAACATTGTTGCACTTAAAACCTATATCATTTTCCCTTTCTCCTATAAAATTGATCTGCAGTTGTGATCCACATAACCACTTCTTAGAAACTAACAGTCTAACAGCAGACTCTCTGACAGACCTGACACTAGATCTCTAATACCTACAATTTTAAACTGACAGCTTGTACTTAAGTGACTTATGGAATAGTAGCTTATGTGGAAGAAACACAATAGGTTCTATATTGTTGTAGGTTTATGTACTTTCTAATACATCCAGGATATTGCAATAGAAATGCGACTTTAGTTTATGGGTCCAAAAGTGGCACTTTTCTTTTTTTTTTAATCTTTTTTTTTCCATATCTTCCCTTTAATATTTCCCAATGAGTTATCTGTGCAATTGGTCCAAAAGTGGCCTATTGCTTATAATTAAGAGAAATTCCTGAAAACAAAGTCTTATAATCTGTAAGCAGTTATGATAAATTGAGGTTTGCCATATGTATATTTTTTGGTGATGTACTTAGTTATAACATATGATTGGAAATATGGGTTTGTTAAGTTTCTTTTTTTCTCCTGATCTAGAAACATTGTGATTATTCTTATTATTCTTATCATTATCATTTTTTTTGTAATATACATATTATTTGTTTAGTCTTTTATTTGTGTCAAATTTTGTTTACAATACAATACAACAAACTTGCGTATTACAACAAAAACATGACTTCAAGAATGTCCATAATCCTAGTTCGATACAGAGCAGATTCTTTTTTTTTTTAAATAATTTTTTTATTGAGGTATTTGCATTAATCACAAATAATACACAATACACCTTTTTGTCAACAAAATAGGATACAAACATTAGTAACCAAAACATTTTGGCGTCTATATAATACATTGACTAAAGGCTAACGAGACCTCGTTTTTTCAATAATATAACATGTATGACTGACCAGTTAGAAACATGGTTTTAGGCCCCAAGGACCCGAAGTATAGAAAATAAAAGTTATCTGATGGTCAGAGGTCTAGCTCCTTAGGAGCTTCAAAAAGAGCGTGAACAAGGGGGAAGGGGATATTCAGCGGGTAAGCACCGCTATAGATAGAAGGGAAAGGGTGGAGGGCGGAGCCATATATATATGCTAATATTTTAGGAAACTTGGGGGGGGGGGGTTCAGTCTTACCAATGAGGGAAGTTGAATGGGCCATGAAGTAGGGTCAACTATCCATTTATTGTTAGTTGTGCATATGCATAGTAAGGGAAAATATATAGGTTAGATATTCTATAAGTAGACATATACTACATGTCTTATTAATTACTGAACTTGGATGAGATAGAAGGTTCTAGTAATATGGGAGTTTTATAATTATAGGGGGATAAAGTGGGTAGTAGGCAATAGGGTTATGATAACTTGCGTTAGGATTGGGTATAAATAGTATGCAAAAACTGAACTCCTAATTAGGCTAGCAAGGAAAGGGAAGTCCACTGTGTGTATAATAACCTAAGTAGGAATGTAGTAGTGTTCAGACCATGAATGTAGAGATACCTTTAGATAATGAGCTATATTTTAATATGTCATAGGCTATATACTTTATATAAAATATGTGAGGGTGGAATTAGTTATCCCTAAACTAAGTTCAGTAGTACCAGTAACTCTTTAACTAGGTAGAGTTTGCCAGGATATATATAGACATATCTAGAGAAGGTAGAATTAAAAGTCTTGAGGATTAACTATAAAAGTAGACATTGCTGACTTACAATCCTTACCCCAAAAGAGGACATCAGGATCCCTCCCTAAAGGGGGTGTCGTGGTGAAAGGAATCTAGTGGAGTATCTATCCCCTGCTATGTAATGGAGTCTGATTATAAATAAATGAAAAATCCTTGGCGTATATAATATAGCCCCTAGGGTTACCGGAAGCAAGGATTAGCGAATGATGTTATTTTACATATAGTGTGATTGCATTTTAAAGTGAACATTAAACAGACATCTGTGCATCAGAGTTATCAGGTAACAAAAAGCCTAAAACAATAGCTGTGCACTTATTTATAATAATATATCTCATTGGGAGTATTTTAGTCCATATGTCATTGCGACAGACATAGAACCTGAATATAGTCTAACTTGTCCCTGGGAAGGAAAACACAAAACTGCAAGGTTCTTTTATACTATAGGTGGGTATAAAATGAAACAGACCTCTATATAGGCAAAACATCTAGAACTCTATATATAAACAAAAATTCTAGCGACCCTCCCCTCAGCCATAGACTTTTAAATCAGGCCCCATTATTAGTAGTGAAGGCCTGAAAGTAGGTGCATAACCAGAGGAGGTAATGTAACAGACAAATATATTAGTATAGCGCAATATACATCTACCATGATAGGTAAACACCCAAAGGGAGCAATGCAAAACACATACATACTAGAACAGCGAATTATTCATGTGCCATTATAGTTGAGTAGCTGTAGGAGGTAATATGACATTAAGACATATTAGTGCAGAGCTATGTACATGCGCCACCGTTGATGTATATCTAGAGGAGGGAATATATAACACATACATATTCACGCAATGCATCATATCTGCGCCATGAGCGCCAAATGTCTCAAAGAAGTAATATAGAGCAAACAAACTAATAATCTTGCATGTGTGTTCACTTATATATAATGAACAGAAGGGCTCCTAAGTTAACAGCGTGTAGTGTAAATGTCTTCTCATCTTCATTTTTCTAAAAGATATTTATCTCTATGTCTAAATCTAATATAAGCACCCTGTAAGGCCATTGAGTCTCATTATTAACCAACTCCTATCTAGATTATAGTGTCCCATAGGCTGCGAGCAATAACTATGCATGTTATGAAACAACAGACATTATAAATGAAAGAACAAACAGAAAAGAACATGAGATATCTTATTGCAATAAATTATATAACACATGTCAGGGGGGATACATGGTGATGGGCTTTTCTATCTCAAATCCTAGATTAGCTTTTAGTGTTAAAACCTGGTTAGATATAGTTTGGAGAGAGACAGAACACCTTAGAATAGATTATAGTTCCAGTTATTACACTATCCTCAGATCAGAAAATTCAATGGCAAGTTAACTTAATATACTCATAATAGTGGGGCTAAAGTGCATCACCAGACAACATTACAGCATGGGTAATAAACAATAAATTTGTTGTCACAAGTGGACAGTCCCATGTATTGGTACGGTTAGAAATGTCAGCCAATGCCCCTTTTCTGAGAGTGTCCCACTCCTGATGCATTATAACTCTGCCCAAAAGCAAAACTGTCACTTTGGAAGTGAATCCACCAATTCTGCAGGACAAGTCCAGTCACAGTCAGTAATCTGTATGTATGTAGTTCCCTCACGAGTCTCTTTGCCACTAACGAGTTTCCAGACGCATACCTGGGGTGCCATGAAAGGCTAGCACTAGAGCTGAGATCTTTATAGTTCACATAGTGATCGGGATCTGGTTTAAGTCCCAACAGGTGAAAGACAGCTGCATAAAGGGTGTCTTCCGAATCAGGTGTGCTTACATCAGGCGACCCGTGAGAGCAGACTGTGTCCTCCGGAGCATGAGAAACTACAAATGATGGAGTTGCAGACATCTGGCATGTCTGTTCCAATGCGGCACCACTTTGTGTATCGGTTGAAGCTGGAGATATCTGTGTGTGAGCCAGAGGCTCCTCTCGCTCCGCCATTACCGCTGCGGATTCCTCTAAGCACTCAGAGCCATACAGTATGACGTTCTTCAGGCTGTTGAATTGGCTTGTCATGCGTAGATCAAATCTCACTAAGAGGTCTCTCAGCTCTCCATGTAAATCTTCCATGCTGAGAGATAGTAGCCGATGGTCCTTTGCTGATCAGCGTGGTTTGTATTTGCAGAGGAGATATGTCCCTCAAAATGGCGCTAGTTGCTGCATGGCTTCATTCAGGTGTAAATACAATTCATAAATTTCTAGCTATGGTGTGTTTCCAACCCTTACAGTGCTGGTAGCTTGCGTCAGGTATCGTTTTCAGGTGAAAAAAAAGGAGTTTCAGGGATTATATATATTAATTAGACTATAAAGTCTTGTCTAAATGTCAGGAGCTACTTAAAAACGCGTCTGAGTCTCTCGGCAGTTGGCTCCGCCCCCCAGAGCAGATTCTTTAATATTTTACAACAGTCCCATGAAGAAGGTCCATCCAACAATTATCTTATCTTCACCAATTATAGTCATCTAGGTACATATAAACGTCTTCTCAGGTTGTGCAACCCCCCAATCAAATCTGTCATCACCCTCGCTCTGCCTTAGAGTAGATGTACTTGAATATATTTATACGCCTGTGTCTCTAAGAGGGTATAGGCTATCTTTATAAAAATAGAGGTGTGTGCGTGTCTCATCTCAGGTTGGAGTCAGTATATGTACCCACCGCAATATGAGTCTGACCGGTGTTACAGGGGAGGGTTAGGTCTGCCTAGGGTAATAGTGGGATTCCCAGAAGAACATAATTTCAGCATAGCATTCCAATTTGCCCGTTGTGTAGTAAAAATATCTTTCTAGTGATAAGTTTGTCTCCATTTGTGATTTCCATAACATTAATGTTGGTGTGGCTTCTGATTTCCATAATCTAGGAATTAATTGTTTGGCACTACATATGGCCAGCTGAAGGAGTGATGTGTGTTGTTTAAATGGGAGTTTAGGTATAACATGAAATAGATATATTAAAGGGTCTAAAGTAAGCTCATAATTTAACAACTTGCTCAGTTCTTGGTTATTCTCTATCCAAAATTTCAGTATTTTAGGACACTCCCACCAAATATGGTAGGGAGTGCCTTTTCCTGAGCATTTCCTCCAGCATCTATCCAATGCTTCTGGGAATATATGTTTTAACCTGTGAGGGGTAAGATACCAGCGGAGTAGGAACTTATAGTTAGTTTCTAATAGCGTGGCCGAATGCGCTGATTTGCTGGTGTGTTGAAAAATATCATACCATTCTTTTTCCGAAAGTGTATAAGGGAGTTCTCTATGCCAAGATATTCTAGTTGAAGTGTGCATGAACTCAGAGGGAGTGATTAGTAATTGGTACAGGACAGAGATAGCATGTGTTGGGGGTATATCAAGAGTACAAAGTCTTTCCAATGGGGTACGGTCCCTCACCATTAGGTGTTTTAACTTATGGGTATGTATAAAGTGCTTAAGTTGTAAGTACGTGAACCAGTTGGTAAATTGTGTGAGTCCCAATTCTGTCAATTGTTGTACAGGTATCAGCTTGTCTGACTCAAGTAATGTGTACAGTGGAAGGAATCTATCCAGGCTGCATTGTGTTTTAGGTGTGACCAACATCTCACTTATACAGTTGGGATTGGATAAGGCCGTAGTCAGGGGGGAGGGAACTGTTGAGAGATGTGGATAGGTAGGTAGCATCCGGAACTACACATTAAAGATTTCTTTTATTATAGGGTAAGTTTTTATTAAGGCTAGTTGGTTTCCGCTAGTTTGCCAGCAGTATACACTTAACTGGGGAGAGTTAGTCAGGTCATGTTCTAGTGTCATCCAGGTTTTACCATGGTTTACGGGAAGTGTACACCAATCCACTATTGTTCTCAAAAAGACTGCGGTACGATATCTACATAGATCTTGGACACCCAACCCTCCATGCTTTTTCGACAAAAACAAAGTGGATCTGGCTACTCTGGGAGGCCTTTTCCTCCAGATATATGAGTTCATTACTGATTGTAATCTACATAGGTAGGTGTCTGAGAGTGGTATAGGGAGTGTTTGGAATAGATAAAGAATCAGGGAGAATGGTCATTTTGGCTACTCCTATCCTGCCTAACCAGGATATATTTTTATTTAGCCATAGAGATGTAACCTTAGAGATAGTCGTCAAAAGTGGCTCGCAATTCAGTTCATGTAAGTGCTGGATATTGTTAGCCAAATGAACACCTAGGTATTTTAGGGAAGATTGCTGTATCGAGTATGGTACTTGCGAACTGAGTGTCTGGATGTCCGCCTCGCTTAAGTTAATGGGAAGCATCTCGGATTTGTGTTTATTAACTAGATAGTTGGAGCAAAGGCCGAATTCCTCCAGGGTGCTCTGTGCCGCAGAGAGAGATGTAGTCGGCTGAGTTAATGTCAGTAGTAGGTCGTCTGCATAGAGTGCTAATTTATGCTGGGTGGTGTTTATGGAAAGTCCAGTTATGTCAGAGTTATCACGTAGTTTAGCGACAAGGGTCTCCATAGAAAGCACAAATAACAGGGGTAATAGAAGGCAGCCTTGTCTAGTACCATTCCGGATACAAAAAGTATTAGACAATGCACCGTTAACTTTGATTTTGGCAGTCGGATTGGAGTAGAGGGCTAGAATGTTATGAATAAAACTGTCATGGAAGTCAAATTTCTGTAGGGTAAGTTTTAGAAAAGTCCAGTCCAATCTGACGAAAGCTTTTTCAGCGTCAGTGGATAGTAAAACCAGGGGGATGTCATGTGTGGTTGCGTACTGTAGTAAGTGAAGAACTTTTACCGTGTTATCTTTAGCTTCCCTCTGCGGCACAAAGCCCACCTGCTCTGGGTGTATCAGTGCGGGTAGTACCTTATTAATTCTGGTGGCCAATATTTTTGCATAAAGTTTTGTATCAATGTTCAAAAGAGATATTGGATGATAATTAGATGGGACCGTCGGGTCCTTACCTGGTTTCAGTATGACTGTTACTATTGCTTCGAACATAGAAGGGGGTAAATCATGGGACTTATCAATATGATTAAAAAGTGAGAGCAAGTGTGGGAGCTGAAGATGTTTATATTTTTTGTAGTAGCCACCTGTAAGACCATCCAAGCCGGGGCTTTTCCCCTGTTTTAGTGAGTGTATGGCATTCTCAATCTCTTCAACTGTTATTGCTGAGTTGAGGGAGTCTAGGTCATCTTTGGGTATCGTGGGTAGTGTTATAGTATCTAGGTATCGGTGGCAATGCGCTAAATGTGTTATATTATTTCTATGTGGTGTTAGATCATATAGAGCAGCATAGTATTTTCTAAATATCTCCGTCATCCTCTGGGTTTCCACAGTGAGTGCACCTGAAGTGTCTTGCAGCATAGTGACACAATGTGTCAATTGCTGTGTTTTAAGTGCTCGTGCCAGGAGTTTACCTGGCTTATTGCCCTCTAGAAAAAAAAATTGCCGTAATTTCAGTGCCTGTTTCTGGGCTGAGTTTTCTAAAAATGTTATAAGTTTATGCTGCCTAGCTTACTCGTGCTGGGATTTTAAGGAATGATCGTGTGGGTTGTTTTTATATAAACTGTCTATGTGTTGGTAGGTATCAGTAAGAGTCATATGTTGTTGTCTATGATTTTTACTCTGCAGGGATTTGAGTTTTATCATCTTGCCCCTTATAACGCATTTAATCGTCTCCCACAAAGTAAACGGGTCTATATCTGAGGTGTCATTATGTTCAAAGTATTCCGCTATAGATTTCTCTACTTGTTGGGATATTAAGTCTTCCTTAAGCACCGTATCATCAAAGCGCCATTGATATGGTTTAAAAGGAAGGGAAGACCATTGCATCTTATAAATTACTGCTGAATGATCAGACCAACTAGTGGGTGTGATGTCAGTGGATAATACCGAGGTAATAGTATTATGGTCTATAAAAATATAATCTATACGGGAATGTGTACTTTGTGGCACTGAGTAGAAGGTAAAATTCTTACTGGTTGGGTGCTGGACTCGCCATACGTCATGGACCCCTAGTAGCACTAGATCCTCTCTCATAGACCTAAGTGCCTTTTTAGATAGTTGGGATTGTGTAGTAGAGTTATCCAACAGTGGGTCTAGTGGTGTGTTTAGATCACTTCCTACAATGAGAGAGCCTTTGTAAAAAGCCATGATATTATTGGATATCTTACGGAAGAAAGATGCCTGGCGTGTACTTGGTGCATAAATGTTTACCAGCGTAATTGGTTTCCCATGAAGCAAACCTAGTAGGTCCAAGTACCTCCCCTCGATATCTCTATCTATTTGTTGGACATGGAATTGTGGAGTAGGATACTGACACCTGAGATCTTTTTCGTCGGGTGGCTACTGTGATAATGATTTGAATACATGGATGTGAAAAACTTAGGCTCCTGTCCTGATAGATAGTGTGTCTCTTGTAAAAATAGAATGTCAATATGTTTATGTCTGATATCATTGAATGCTACACGTCTTTTGTGTGGTATATTGAAGACTTTTACATTTTGAGTCATTAAGGTAATTGGTTTAGAGTTTGTCATGTCTGTTCCTTAAGTCAGGGTCTATCTGAATGGCATGCCTAATTGTAAAACTATAAAATTGCAGAATCTGATCTGATATGGTGTAAAAAAGTCCCATCTCCAAAGTCTGTTGTTCACATGTATAGACACAAACCTTAATAACAATAATAATAACATGAACATAAATAACAATAACAGTAGTATAAACTTTAAACAAACAATTTGACATAACATGTCACCACACAGGGGAAGAATAGCTTACCCCTGAATTAAATATTTAAATAAGCAAGGATGTGAATACAAGGGCATTATTGCATTTTAAAGCAACCAGTTCTAGACAACTGTAAAATAAGTGTACTAAAGTGTTCAGTCTCTTTACTGGGAAAGTCCAGAAGGCAGTTAAAAAGGCCAACTTTCCTTGAAAACTATAAAGCCATCCTAAGCCATCAGTGGGTAAAGTGTCCTGAACTTTCTTCGTTTTCTTAGCTTTTTGCTGTTGCCACTGAGCTCTGTCTTACCAACTTTGCTGTTGTATTCGACTCTTTGTCTTCTCTCGCTGCTGTAGGTTGGGGGTGGTCAACCCCCAATGCCGCACATAAATCCGGTATGTCATCCAGTATCTTACAGGTAAACTTACTACCTTTGTGGGATATATTAAGAGAGCAGGGAAAACCCCAGCGATATGGGATCCCTTTTGATCTAAGCAGCATTGTCAGATGTTGATATTCTTTCCACCTCTGCAGAGTGCGAGGAGCGAGATCTGTAAATATTTGTAAGTGGCAGTTCTGAAAGTTGATGTCTTTGAGTTGTCTTGCAGCTTTTAAGATGTCTTCTTTGGTTTGAAAATGTGTCAATTTGAGTATAACGTCTCTTGGAGGTGCTTGGTCTGAAGGTCTCGGCCTGAGTGCTCTATGGGCACAATCCATAGATATGTCAGCAGTAGAAGAGGGGCCTAGTAGAAAAGAGAAGAGACCCTTGAGAAATTCAGGAACAGAGTTCGGCAGGATTGTTTCTGGAATTCCTCTGACCCTGAGGTTTTGGCGCCGTTCTCTGTTCTCCAAGTCTTCTAGTTTATCTTGTAACTGCGTAATTAGCGAGTCATGTATCTGGGCTGTAGTCTGCAAATTAGATATTTCTTGTTGGTTAAACTCATTATCCTCCTCCAAGGTTTCCACCCTGTTACCAATCTCTGACATGTCCTTTCTCAGGTTAGCTAGTTCTTCTTTAATACAATCTCGTACTTTGACAACTATGTTATCTAAATCCCTTTTAGATGGTATGGTGGCCAAGAAGGACTTGGTTAGCTGGACAGCATCATCTATATCACTTTCCTCACTCTCTGAGGGTGACATCTCAGACCTCCTTGGTGTAGGGGGATCAGGCAACATCGGCTGGGAGGGTTCTGCACATCTAAAAAAGGAACTCACTGAATTGCGTGAGGCAGCAGGTTTTTTATCATCTTTGCCTGACTTTATCTTTTTTGGAGACATTTTATGATATTTTATATGATATTGCCGAATGCTTCCTATTTCTCTGTATTTGCAATCACACTCACCTCTCAGACTTTAAAAGAAGCACGATAACAAGGCCTGTGATACTGAAAGGTGTGTGTGTGAAATTCTCCCTCACTAACTGTGAGCTGTGATGGAGTTAACAAGTTGTGTCATAGCAGCATGGCACGCATTAAGCAGATCTTTATTAAAAACATAATTTATGTAAGAACTTACCTGATAAATTCATTTCTTTCATATTAACAAGAGTCCATGAGCTAGTGACGTATGGGATATACATTCCTACCAGGAGGGGCAAAGTTTCCCAAACCTTAAAATGCCTATAAATACACCCCTCACCACACCCACAAATCAGTTTAACGAATAGCCAAGAAGTGGGGTGATAAGAAAAAAAGTGCGAAGCATATAAAATAAGGAATTGGAATAATTGTGCTTTATACAAAAAAATCATAACCACCACAAAAAAGGGTGGGCCTCATGGACTCTTGTTAATATGAAAGAAATGAATTTATCAGGTAAGTTCTTACATAAATTATGTTTTCTTTCATGTAATTGACAAGAGTCCATGAGCTAGTGACGTATGGGATAATGACTACCCAAGATGTGGATCTTTCCACACAAGAGTCACTAGAGAGGGAGGGATAAAATAAAGACAGCCAATTCCTGCTGAAAATAATCCACACCCAAAATAAAGTTTAATGAAAAACATAAGCAGAAGATTCAAACTGAAACCGCTGCCTGAAGAACTTTTCTACCAAAAACTGCTTCAGAAGAAGAAAATACATCAAAATGGTAGAATTTAGTAAAAGTATGCAAAGAGGACCAAGTTGCTGCTTTGCAGATCTGGTCAACCGAAGCTTCATTCCTAAACGCCCAGGAAGTAGATACTGACCTAGTAGAATGAGCTGTAATTCTCTGAGGCGGAATTTTACCCGACTCAACATAGGCAAGATGAATTAAAGATTTTAACCAAGATGCCAAAGAAATGGCAGAAGCTTTCTGGCCTTTCCTAGAACCGGAAAAGATAACAAATAGACTAGAAGTCTTACGGAAAGATTTCGTAGCTTCAACATAATATTTCAAAGCTCTAACAACATCCAAAGAATGCAACGATTTCTCCTTAGAATTCTTAGGATTAGGACATAATGAAGGAACCACAATTTCTCTACTAATGTTGTTGGAATTCACAACTTTAGGTAAAAATTCAAAAGAAGTTCGCAACACCGCCTTATCCTGATGAAAAATCAGAAAAGGAGACTCACAAGAAAGAGCAGATAATTCAGAAACTCTTCTAGCAGAAGAGATGGCCAAAAGGAACAAAACTTTCCAAGAAAGTAATTTAATGTCCAATGAATGCATAGGTTCAAACGGAGGAGCTTGAAGAGCTCCCAGAACCAAATTCAAACTCCAAGGAGGAGAAATTGACTTAATGACAGGTTTTATACGAACCAAAGCTTGTACAAAACAATGAATATCAGGAAGAATAGCAATCTTTCTGTGAAAAAGAACAGAAAGAGCGGAGATTTGTCCTTTCAAAGAACTTGCGGACAAACCCTTATCTAAACCATCCTGAAGAAACTGTAAAATTCTCGGTATTCTAAAAGAATGCCAAGAAAAATGATGAGAAAGACACCAAGAAATATAAGTCTTCCAGACTCTATAATATATCTCTCGAGATACAGATTTACGAGCCTGTAACATAGTATTAATCACGGAGTCAGAGAAACCTCTTTGACCAAGAATCAAGCGTTCAATCTCCATACCTTTAAATTTAAGGATTTCAGATCCGGATGGAAAAAAGGACCTTGCGACAGAAGGTCTGGTCTTAACGGAAGAGTCCATGGTTGGCAAGATGCCATCCGGACAAGATCCGCATACCAAAACCTGTGAGGCCATGCCGGAGCTATTAGCAGAACAAACGAGCATTCCCTCAGAATCTTGGAGATTACTCTTGGAAGAAGAACTAGAGGTGGAAAGATATAGGCAGGATGATACTTCCAAGGAAGTGATAATGCATCCACTGCCTCCGCCTGAGGATCCCGGGATCTGGACAGATACCTGGGAAGTTTCTTGTTTAGATGAGAGGCCATCAGATCTATCTCTGGGAGCCCCCACATTTGAACAATCTGAAGAAATACCTCTGGGTGAAGAGACCATTCGCCCGGATGCAACGTTTGGCGACTGAGATAATCCGCTTCCCAATTGTCTACACCTGGGATATGAACCGCAGAGATTAGACAGGAGCTGGATTCCGCCCAAACCAAAATTCGAGATACTTCTTTCATAGCCAGAGGACTGTGAGTCCCTCCTTGATGATTGATGTATGCCACAGTTGTGACATTGTCTGTCTGAAAACAAATGAACGATTCTCTCTTCAGAAGAGGCCAAAACTGAAGAGCTCTGAAAATTGCACGGAGTTCCAAAATATTGATCGGTAATCTCACCTCCTGAGATTCCCAAACTCCTTGTGCCGTCAGAGATCCCCACACAGCTCCCCAACCTGTGAGACTTGCATCTGTTGAAATTACAGTCCAGGTCGGAAGAACAAAAGAAGCCCCCTGAATTAAATGATGGTGATCTGTCCACCACGTTAGAGAGTGTCGAACAATCGGTTTTAAAGATATTAATTGATATATCTTCGTGTAATCCCTGCACCATTGGTTCAGCATACAGAGCTGAAGAGGTCGCATGTGAAAACGAGCAAAGGGGATCGCGTCCGATGCAGCAGTCATAAGACCTAGAATTTCCATGCATAAGGCTACCGAAGGGAATGATTGAGACTGAAGGTTTCGACAAGCTGTAATCAATTTTAGACGTCTCTTGTCTGTTAAAGACAGAGTCATGGACACTGAATCTATCTGGAAACCCAGAAAGGTTACCCTTGTTTGAGGAATCAAAGAACTTTTTGGTAAATTGATCCTCCAACCATGATCTTGAAGAAACAACACAAGTCGATTCGTATGAGACTCTGCTAAATGTAAAGACTGAGCAAGTACCAAGATATCGTCCAAATAAGGAAATACCACAATACCCTGTTCTCTGATTACAGACAGAAGGGCACCGAGAATCTTTGTGAAAATTCTTGGAGCTGTAGCAAGGCCAAACGGTAGAGCCACAAATTGGTAATGCTTGTCTAGAAAAGAGAATCTCAGGAACTGATAATGATCTGGATGAATCGGAATATGCAGATATGCATCCTGTAAATCTATTGTGGACATATAATTCCCTTGCTGAACAAAAGGCAATATAGTCCTTACAGTTACCATCTTGAACGTTGGTATCCTTACATAACGATTCAATAATTTTAGATCCAGAACTGGTCTGAAGGAATTCTCCTTCTTTGGTACAATGAAGAGATTTGAATAAAACCCCATCCCCTGTTCCGGAACTGGAACTGGCATAATTACTCCAGCCAACTCTAGATCTGAAACACAATTCAGAAATGCTTGAGCTTTCACTGGATTTACTGGGACACGGGAAAGAAAAAATCTCTTTGCAGGAGGTCTCATCTTGAAACCAATTCTGTACCCTTCTGAAACAATGTTCTGAATCCAAAGATTGTGAACAGAATTGATCCAAATTTCTTTGAAAAAACGTAACCTGCCCCCTACCAGCTGAACTGGAATGAGGGCCGTACCTTCATGTGAACTTAGAAGCAGGCTTTGCCTTTCTAGCAGGCTTGGATTTATTCCAGACTGGAGATGGTTTCCAAACTGAAACTGCTCCTGAGGACGAAGGATCAGGCTTTTGTTCTTTGTTGAAACGAAAGGAACGAAAACTATTGTTAGCCCTGTTTTTACCTTTAGATTTTTTATCCTGTGGTAAAAAAGTTCCTTTCCCACCAGTAACAGTTGAAATAATAGAATCCAACTGAGAACCAAATAATTTGTTTCCCTGGAAAGAAATGGAAAGTAGAGTTGATTTAGAAGCCATATCAGCATTCCAAGTCTTAAGCCATAAAGCTCTTCTGGCTAAGATAGCCAGAGACATAAACCTAACATCAACTCTAATAATATCAAAAATGGCATCACAGATAAAATTATTAGCATGCTGGAGAAGAATAATAATATCATGAGAATCACGATTTGTTACTTGTTGCGCTAGAGTTTCCAACCAAAAAGTTGAAGCTGCAGCAACATCAGCCAATGATATAGCAGGTCTAAGAAGATTACCTGAACACAGATAAGCTTTTCTTAGAAAAGATTCAATTTTTCTATCTAAAGGATCCTTAAACGAGGTACCATCTGACGTAGGAATGGTAGTACGTTTAGCAAGGGTAGAAATAGCCCCATCAACTTTAGGGATTTTGTCCCAAAATTCTAACCTGTCAGGCGGAACAGGATATAATTGCTTAAAACGTTTAGAAGGAGTAAATGAATTACCCAATTTATCCCATTCTTTGGAAATTACTGCAGAAATAGCATTAGGAACAGGAAAAACTTCTGGAATAACCGCAGGAGCTTTAAAAACCTTATCCAAACGTATAGAATTAGTATCAAGAGGACTAGAATCCTCTATTTCTAAAGCAATTAGTACTTCTTTAAGTAAAGAGCGAATAAATTCCATCTTAAATAAATAGATTTATCAGCATCAATCTCTGAGATAGAATCCTCTGAACCAGAAGAGTCCAAAGAATCAGAATGATGGTGTTCATTTAAAAATTCATCTGTAGAGAGAGAAGATTTAAAAGACTTTTTACGTTTACTAGAAGGAGAAATAACAGACAAAGCCTTCTTTATGGATTCAGAAACAAAATCTCTTATGTTATCAGGAACATTCTGCACCTTAGATGTTGAGGGAACTGCAACAGGCAATGGTACATTACTAAAGGAAATATTATCTGCTTTAACAAGTTTGTCATGACAATTATTACAAACAACAGCTGGAGGAATAGCTACCAAAAGTTTACAGCAGATACACTTAGCTTTGGTAGATCCAGCAGGCAGTGATTTTCCTGTAGTATCTTCTGGCTCAGATGCAACGTGAGACATCTTGCAATATGTAAGAGAAAAAACAACATATAAAGCAAAATAGATCAAATTCCTTATAAGACAGTTTCAGGAATGGGAAAGAATGCCAAATATCAAGCTTCTAGCAACCAGAAGCAAATGAAAAATGAGACTGAAATAATGTGGAGACAAAAGCGACGCCCATATTTTTTAGCGCCAAATAAGACGCCCACATTATTTGGCGCCTAAATGCTTTTGGCGCCAAAAATGACGCCACATCCGGAACGCCGACATTTTTGGCGCAAAATAACGTCAAAAAATGACGCAACTTCCGGCGACACGTATGACGCCGGAAACGGAAAAGAATTTTTGCGCCAAAAAAGTCCGCGCCAAGAATGACGCAATAAAATGAAGCATTTTCAGCCCCCGCGAGCCTAACAGCCCACAGGGAAAAAAGTCAAATTTTTGAGGTAAGAAAAATATGATAATTCAATGCATAATCCCAAATATGAAACTGACTGTCTGAAAATAAGGAAAGTTGAACATTCTGAGTCAAGGCAAATAAATGTTTGAATACATATATTTAGAACTTTATAAATAAAGTGCCCAACCATAGCTTAGAGTGTCACAGAAAATAAGACTTACTTACCCCAGGACACTCATCTACATGTTTGTAGAAAGCCAAACCAGTACTGAAACGAGAATCAGTAGAGGTAATGGTATATATAAGAGTATATCGTCGATCTGAAAAGGGAGGTAAGAGATGAATCTCTACGACCGATAACAGAGAACCTTATGAAATAGACCCCGTAGAAGGAGATCACTGCATTCAATAGGCAATACTCTCCTCACATCCCTCTGACATTCACTGCACGCTGAGAGGAAAACCGGGCTCCAACTTGCTGCGGAGCGCATATCAACGTAGAATCTAGCACAAACTTACTTCACCACCTCCCTTGGAGGCAAAGTTTGTAAAACTGATTTGTGGGTGTGGTGAGGGGTGTATTTATAGGCATTTTAAGGTTTGGGAAACTTTGCCCCTCCTGGTAGGAATGTATATCCCATACGTCACTAGCTCATGGACTCTTGCTAATTACATGAAAGAAACATATTCATGTAAGGCACAGTGGTATGATTATATGCAAGAATGTCTCTGCCTTTATCTAAGTTTCTGTATTTCCCTTTGCAGGATACGTTGGTTATGTGCAACAGTCTGTCCCAGGCTGCTAAGATGACGATCTTATATTAAAAATGCCTCATGTTACATGTGTAATCCACAATATTTAATATGTAATATATCAGGACATATGCTTTCCACAGCATCCTAAATCATTTGCTTGGTGTCTGGTGTTATTCCGGAAAGTTCCGGTATGACATAGTTAACCCATGGACTGAAGGAATGGCGCCTGTGACAAATGCCCCAAGGGTCAAACGTACCTCATGGTATATAAGCTCCCAGCAATGCTCTAGGTAAGTGCCGATGCAGTCTCTAATGCCCCCAATAATACCTGTTGAACTTTCATACGTTCTCCATAGAGTACAAACCACGGCTAAATGGCAGTGTTCCAATTCAATATTAATCTCGGAGGTTATGGTGTGCAAATATATTATTATAGACTGATCAAGTGTGTGGTGTATATTGTTTGTAGCTTCTGTGCGTTAACACTCTGCTCACAATTGGTAATAGATACAAATGTTTCCAATGTATATAACGATATCGTACAAACAGCTGAGCAAGTGAAATTAATTCACACAGTACATTAATGTATCAAAAATCTTCAGGCTTTAAATAATCAAAGATGGTAACGGTACCTTGGTTGTAAGTAGGTTCATCAATATATATATCCCCACACCGGACTGTGCTCTGTAGATTCAGGCACTAATGCCCATCCGGTCCTACCGTCTGCAGGGAGGGGAGACAAGCCGCCAAGCCTCTGTTGCTCTGTATGCGGATCAGAACGCCGTACACACCTGAATTCAGCTCATTAATTAGACACTGGGTGCAGCACCTATACCTCAGAGACATAGAGAAATAAGCAAATCCTTTCGTCTTCAGCGTTTTCCCAATCGCTGGTAAACAGCACAAAACCAATCCAATGTATCCGAAAAGATTAAAGGCTGCACAGTGGAGTATCAGTAAAAATACAAAAACTTTATTCGATCCAGTAAAATCAAAATTCAAGCGCACACAACAAGTGTTATTACCCCAGCACACAGAAGCTGCTCTCCGACGCGTTTCCTGCTAAACACAGCACTTCATCAGGGATAGCAGCTGATTCCCTCTATGGCCATTTATGCACGTAGATCAATTAACCCTTTCAATGACACTGTGAATATATCAAATTCATTAAGGTATAGAATAATATTAAGTGTCCAATATATGGTATATTAGATCGTTCGTGCCAAATGGAACTATATACATATTCAAAAAATATAAATGAAACAAAAGTATTTAAAATGTTCTAAAATATAAACTTTTTTCTAGATACATGGTAGAGACAATGGGATACAAATGTTTATAAATCGAAGAAGATGAGTGGCAGTTAAACATATTCCAGAATTTGCCTAGATTATCTAAATAGATAATTCTACAATATACAAATCTTTAACAATGCAATGCAATACCAATTGTGAATATAGAATATCTAATAATCACCACTATGGTGAGAAGCTAGTATGTTAGTTAATAATATACACATTATAGGTAGCTTCTACAAAACAAAACAATGCAGAATAAATTTTCCAAGCATTACCATGAGTGGTAAATGAACCTTAAGTTAGAATAAATTTCACATACTTAACTTTAAGATAGCTTTGTTACAACAGACTACAGATGATTATTGTGAAAGTTTAATTCTGACCTAAGGCCCATTAAAGAAATCTATTATCGCTTAGTACAGGAATCAGGATCTAATTTTGACTATACTGCTATTCTCACATTATATGTGAGGGGAAAGAAGCAATCGGATTAGTTTAAACAAATGGTTTCATATAGCCATACTTATATACCTGTATAAAGTTGTAAGTCCCAAATTTTGTTTATTCCTTTTGGGCTACCTGTTTCAAGTTTATGTATCCAGAAAGCCTCCTTCCCATTTAACTTAGCTAGTCTATCTCCCCCTATAATTCTTTTAGGTACCCTATCAATAATTTGAAACTGAAACAATGTTAAGATATACTCTAGTCCTTCTTTTGTATAAGGATGAATATTGCGATGACGTGCAAAATGTCTTGCCACTGGGGTCTTGGGTTCAAGAGCTTCTAATGAGAGTAAATGTTCACGTATACGATTCTTTATGGGTCTTATAGTTCTCCCTGTATATTGACAGCCGCAAAATTTACAGGAAATTAAATAAACAACATAATCTGATTGGCAAGTGAAGTGTTGGTAAATTCTAAATTCACATCTAGTAGTATGTGACACAAAAGTTTCACCTGGCTTAACAAATTTGCAGGTTTTGCATGGTCTTATCCCACATTTGAATGTCCCTTTCTTAGTTTTAAGCCAACTATCTGTCCTGATTGTATTTTGTTTATTAGATTCTGAGAAATTCCTATTTACATATTGTCCTAAGGTCCTAGCTCTTCTTGAAACAAATTTGACACCATTGTTAGATATGTTTTTTAAAGAATGTGCTTTTTCAAGGATGGGGAGATATCTTCTCACTAAATTGCAAATTTTGTTATATTGATTGTTATACTGAGTAGAGAAGACAAGATTATCACCTGAGCTTTTACTCTTTAGTTTATCCTGAAGCAATCCTTCTTTATCCATGGATCTTATGCTGTCTTTGGTGTTCTCTAATAAAGTCTTATTATAACCTCTGTTTAAAAGCCGATTTTTTAGGAGATCTGCATGTTTATCATAGTCTTCAGTACTGCTACAGTTTCTATGTAGCCTCATAAATTGCCCTTTTGGGATGGCCCTTTTCAAATGTTTAGGATGATTTGATTCTGCTCTGAGTATGGTATTACCAGCAATTTCTTTTATAAAAGCTTCCATCACTACTACTTGTTCTCTTTTATCCACCTTGATTTTTAAGTCTAAGAAATTTATATTGTCCTTATTCCAACTTTAAGTAAATTTCAGATTCATACTATTATCATTTAGTATTCTGACAAAGTCTTCCATCTGAGTTATACTCCCATGCCAGACAATCAGCACGTCATCGATAAATCTAGTGTAGAATTTGATGTTGTGCTTATAGTCATTTAGGTCCCCAAAAATCTTAAAAAGTTCGAAATAACTCAAGTAAATATTCGCATAGGAGGGGGCGAATTTCGCCCACATAGCCATACCCCTATGCTGTAAATACATGTTACCTTCAAAAACAAAATAGTTATGGGTTAGTAGAAAATTAACCACATCAACCAAATAACTAATAAACACAACATCAAAATTAGTATAGAATTTCAAAATCTCTTCCAAAGCTATTAAGCCCTGGTTATGGGGGATGCAAGAATATAACGAGACAACATCTATTGTTAAGAAATAGCAGTTATCAGACCATTTGAAGTCTTCAAGCTTTCTAAGTAGCTGTTTCGTGTCTCGTAAATATCCGGGCATGTTGGTAACTATAGGTTGTAAAAATCCATCCACCCATGCTCCTAATTTTTCACCTAGTGTACCAATGTGTAATTTCCTGTAAATTTTGTGGCTGTCAATATACAGGGAGAACTATAAGACCCATAAAGAATCGTATACGTGAACATTTACTCTCATTAGAAGCTCTTGAACCCAAGACCCCAGTGGCAAGACATTTTGCACGTCATCGCAATAGTGATCCTTATACAAAAGAAGGACTAGAGTATATCTTAACATTGTTTCAGTTTCAAATTATTGATAGGGTACCTAAAAGAATTATAGGGGGAGATAGACTAGCTAAGTTAAATGGGAAGGAGGCTTTCTGGATACATAAACTTGAAACAGGTAGCCCAAAAGGAATAAACAAAATTTGGGACTTACAACTTTATACAGGTATATAAGTATGGCTATATGAAACCATTTGTTTAAACTAATCCGATTGCTTCTTTCCCCTCACATATAATGTGAGAATAGCAGTATAGTCAAAATTAGATCCTGATTCCTGTACTAAGCGATAATAGATTTCTTTAATGGGCCTTAGGTCAGAATTAAACTGTCACAATAATCATCTGTAGTCTGTTGTAACAAAGCTATCTTCAAGTTAAGTATGTGAAATTTATTCTAACTTAAGGTTCATTTACCACTCATGGTAATGCTTGGAAAATTTATTCTGCATTGTTTTGTTTTGTAGAAGCTACCTATAATGTGTATATTATTAACTAACATACTAGCTTCTCACCATAGTGATGATTATTAGATATTCTATATCCACAATTGGTATTGCATTGCATTGTTAAAGATTTGTATATTGTAGAATTATCTATTTAGATAATCTAGGCAAATTCTGGAATATGTTTAACTGCCACTCATCTTCTTCAATTTATAAACATTTGTATCCCATTGTCTCTACCATGTATCTAGAAAAAAGTTTATATTTTAGAACATTTTAAATACTTTTGTTTCATTTATATTTTTTGAATATGTATATAGTTCCATTTGTCACGAACAATCTAATATACCATATATTGGACACTTAATATTATTCTATACCTTAATTAATTTGATATTTTCACAGTGTCATTGAAAGGGTTAATTGATCTACGTGCATAAATGGCCATAGAGGGAATCAGCTGCTATCCCTGATGAAGTGCTGTGTTTAGCAGGAAACGCGTCTGAGAGCAGCTCCTGTGTGCTGGGGTAATAACACTTGTTGTGTGCGCTTGAATTTAGATTTTACTGGATCGAATAATGTTTTTGTATTTTTACTGATACTCCACTGTGCAGCCTTTAATCTTTTCGGATACATTGGATTGGTCTAATGCCCCCAGGCTAGCTGCTTATTGACTGGTAGGGTTTCGGCGAATCCGTTAGCACATACGCTGCCTTCAGGCTTCAAAGATGGCGTCCGTTCTCAAGGCCTCAAAACGGAGCTGTGATAAAGTCCAGGTATTTATAGTAAAGTCCGCGACTTTTTATATCTCCATCTGTTCCGGAGTTAGTTGCAACCGATTGCATCCTCGGGTGGCTTCTAAATGTCCCTGTATAAGCGATAAGAGGGCAATTGCACTCGGAGCTCCCATTAAAGTGCGGCCAAGTCTCACGCTAGCCGGCTCCGCCCCCCTATCATTATCATTTTATTATGAATATACTTCTGATTGTATATTTGAGTGATCCTTATTTACAGATCTCCTGTAAAGTTTTCAACATTAACAGTCAAAAATAATTTAATAAAATCTTTTTATGTCTGTCAATGAAAACCAGCATGAAATAGTGAATAGATCAGCCTGTTAGTGTAAGCTTGTGATGTTTTCTGGTCCTTCAGCATTCCCACTGGAGGGAGTGAAGTAATAGAGGTAGTTTTAACTTACTGCCTAGCATTTTTCAGCCCCAGACCTGTGTATTTCAGTGAGCTAGCAGTACCTGTGTATCTGTGTGTACCAGTGTGTATCAGTGAGCTAGCAGTACCTGTGTATCTGTATGTACCAGTGTGTATCAGTGAGCTAGCAGTACCTGTGTATCTGTGTGTACCAGTGTGTATCAGTGAGCTAGCAGTACCTGTCTGTGTGTTCCAGTGTGTATCAGTGAGCTAGCAGTACCTGTGTATCTGTGTGTACCAGTGTGTATCAGTGAGCTAGCAATACCTGTGTATCTGTATGTACCAGTGTGTATCAGTGAGCTAGCAGTACCTGTGTATCTGTGTGTACCAGTGTGTATCAGTGAGCTAGCAGTACCTGTCTGTGTGTTCCAGTGTGTATCAGTGAGCTAGCAGTACCTGTGTATCTGTGTGTATCAGTGAGCTAGCAGTACCTGTCTATCTGTGTGTACCAGTGTGTATCAGTGTGCTAGCAGTACCTGTGTATCTGGGTGTACCAGTGAGCTAGCAGTACCTGTCTATCTGTGTGTACCAGTGTGTATCAGTGAGCTAGCAGTACCTGTGTATCTGTGTGTACCAGTATGCTAGCAGTACCTGTCTATCTGTGTGTACCAGTGTGTATCAGTTAGCTACCAGTACCTGTGTATCTGTGTGTACCAGTGTGTATCAGTGAGCTAGCAGTACCTGTGTATCTGTGTGTACCAGTGAGCTAGCAGTACCTGTCTATCTGTGTGTATCAGTGTGTATCAGTGAGCTAGCAGTACCTGTGTATCTGTGTGTACCAGTGTGTATCAGTGTGCTACCAGTACCTGTGTATCTGTGTGTACCAGTGTGTAACAGTGAGCTAGCAGTACCTGTGTATCTGTGTGTACCAGTGTGTAACAGTGAGCTACCAGTACCTGTGTATCTGTGTGTACCAGTGTGTATCAGTGTGCTAGCAATACCTGTGTATCTGTGTGTACCAGTGAGCTAGGAGTACCTGTGTATCTGTGTGTACCAGTGTGTATCAGTGAGCTAGCAGTACCTGTGTATCTGTGTGTACCAGTGTGTATCAGTGTGCTACCAGTACCTGTGTATCTGTGTGTACCAGTGTGTAACAGTGAGCTAGCAGTACCTGTGTATCTGTGTGTACCAGTGTGTAACAGTGAGCTACCAGTACCTGTGTATCTGTGTGTACCAGTGTGTATCAGTGTGCTAGCAATACCTGTGTATCTGTGTGTACCAGTGTGTAACAGTGAGCTAGGAGTACCTGTGTATCTGTGTGTACCAGAGTGTGTCAGTGTGCTAGCATTTCCTGTGTAAGCTGAAACGCGTTGCTCCTTTTTTTTTTCCCTTGTGAGGATCCGTAGTTACCTGAACTACACGCTGCCTAAACCCAGACGTTGTCAATAACGCCATCCGGCAAAATTGCATTTGAATAGGAATTACTGCTGTGCAAGGACACCCGGGCGGTAGAAAAATATACTGGCAGAAGTGTCTGCAAACACCCACCAACCACAACCGGGCTGTAAGAGGAATACAGCAACCAAGACCGGCACCCAGAGAGCTGCTAGACACCCTCCAGTGTAAGTAAAAAGTGTAATACCTAACCTGAACAATTGATTTGCTTTTGACAAGTCCATTTCTTGTCTCACGTATCCCCATGCATTAGGATTGATGAGCATTGCTGGGGAAATACAACTTTAAATTGACTCTCTAAAACTGACTGTTTGAACTTTGAAGCATATATCGCTCTTTATATCAAGTTTACTACACTGTGTTATTTTGTACACTTGCCCCTATTGCAAGTTGATTGCATATCTAATGGCCATTTAACTGTATGGTCTCCTGTATTTTACCTTCGTTCTTTATGCATCCTTGTTTTTTATGCATCTTTGCTAGAAGCTGTGTTTTTATCATTTTTGTAACACATTATTATTTTAACATATATATTTGTATAGAGTCTATTTTAATTATTTTTATATATGAATTGTCATTAAAATTAACATTTTAGCCATCTTATCTTTATATATATATATATAAAATAGACCACTACTCATATAGCCATTAGTGATTATTTTAGCTTTACTTTAACCGCCACAGATTCTTTTTAGTATTGTTTGAGTGTCTTTAGGGACTCCCTACAACCTAAATAATTCCCCCAATAGTCTCTCCAAGGTGTTTTTTTAGGAGATAATCACCTTTTTCTGTAGGCTTATAATCATTTTGTATTGCTAGCGCATTCATCTGCACACACAAAGCATTTCCTGTGTATCTGTGTTTACCAGTGTGTAACAGTGAGCTAGCAGTACCTGTGTATATGTGTGTATCAGTGTGCTAGCAGTACCTGTGTATCTGTGTGTACCAGTGTGTATCAGTGTGTATCAGTGAGCTAGCAGTACATGTGTATCTGTGTGTACCAGTGTGTATCAGTGTGCTAGCAATACCTGTGTATCTGTGTGTACCAGTGTGTATCAGTGTGTATCAGTGAGCTAGCAGTACATGTGTATCTGTGTGTACCAGTGTGTAACAGTGAGCTAGCAGTACCTGTGTATCTGTGTGTACCAGAGTGTGTCAGTGTGCTAGCATTTCCTGTGTATCTGTGTTTACCAGTGTGTAACAGTGAGCTAGCAGTACTTGTGTATATGTGTGTATCAGTGTGCTAGCAGTACCTGTGTATCTGTGTGTACCAGTGTGTATCAGTGTGTATCAGTGAGCTAGCAGTACATGTGTATCTGTGTGTACCAGTGTGTAACAGTGAGCTAGCAGTACCTGTGTATCTGTGTGTACCAGAGTGTCAGTGTGCTAGCAGTACCTGTGTATCTGTGTGTACCAGAGTGTGTCAGTGTGCTAGCATTACCTGTGTATCTGTGTTTACCAGTGTGTATCAGTGAGCTAGCAGTACATGTGTATCTGTGTTTACCAGTGTGTAACAGTGAGCTAGCAGTACCTGTGTATCTGTGTGTACCAGTGTGTATCAGTGTGCTAGCAGTACCTGTCTATCTGTGTGTACCAGTGTGTATCAGTGTGCTAGCAGTGTGTATCAGTGTGCTAGCAGTACCTGTGTATCTGTGTGTACCAGTATGTATCAGTGTGCTAGCAGTACCTGTGTATCTGTGTGTACCAGTGTGTATCAGTGAGCTAGCAGTACCTGTGTATCTGTGTATCAGTGAGCTAGCAGTACCTGTGTATCTGTGTGTACCAGTGTGCTAGCATTACCTGTGTATCTGTGTGTACCAGTGTGTTACGGTACCAACAGGATACCAAGGGTTAATACCAGGGAACAACGTCCTGCATAGGGAATCAGCAATTCACAAACCAGCCAGTTTTCAGGTTTAAACAGAATGTCATTTATTAAAGGCTATGCCTAGTATTTATGCAGGTCTGACCCCCCCCCCCCCCCCAGATGGGGGTTGAAAGACTGTTGTACATTACATGGAGGGAACAAGCCCTTTGACATGATACAATAGAATTATATTACTTAAACACTTCAACCACAAGACACTCTTGGCTCTTCTTATCACTTAGGCGTTTTCTCTCTGAGGGTGATCAAAGAATGGAATTCTTATCACTAACTAAATTATGGTTGGAGCCAGCAACTTGTGTTTAGAAAATAGTTTCTTAAAGCTAAACACAGTTAACTCCTTCAGTCCTGACAGAAGGGTCTGTCACATAGCTCCCCCCTTGTGGAACACTCCAGCAGACCCGGCTTGACCCTTTTGCGGGTCAACCTGGGGATGACCGGACTAGGAGGTGGTAGGCATGTCAGTTTGCTGGGACAATCCATCTGTATTCCCGTTATGAGAGAGAATTCCTGTCCATACAAACAAGGGTTCAAATTCCTCAGTGCCCAGACCAGGGCCAAACAGTCCTTCAAAATCCCATCAGCTTCTTTACGAGTTTTCTGTACCTGCTCTTTATAGGTATCCACAATCCCTTCATACTGACATAGGGTGCCCTTGAGTTGCTGCACCTCACTATGAGCCAGCGTCAGCTTCTCCTCAAGTGTCGCTAAGTTTGTCTTTAAGGTTTCATGTCCCACTCTCAAGCTGGTGTTTTCTGCAGTCTGTCAGTGCAGCTTGTCTAGCAGAGATTCACGTTCTAAACGTGCTTTTTCCTCTGCGCTCCTCTTCTCCTTCATCAGCGCATTGTAACGGGACCTCCACATATCAATAGCGGATAGAGATTTACTGAGCTCAGCGTCCTGGGGCTTAGCAGCAGGTGGGTCAGTCTCTGCTGCACGGATCTGGGCACGGGTAGTCACAGGGTTAACATCAGCGGGACCCATAGGAGCGTAGGCAGAAACAAGGGGGGGCCAAGTCATTTCCAAGAAGAACATCAGCAGGTAAGTCCTTCTTGACCCCCACATTCACAGGTCTAGCGCCCACTCCCCAATCCAAATGTACCCTGGCAACAGGTAGGCTGAACACATCGCCCCCTGCTACCCTCACAGCCACAGTGTCTCCAGTGTACTGTTTCTCAGACACCAAGTTCTTTTGAAGCAAGGTCATGGTAGCACCAGTATCCCGTAGACCACTGACCTTCTTCCCATTCACTTTAACCAGTTGCCGGTTATTCCGGTGGGCAGCTTGCACAAGGTCTGCCTCATGTAGGATGCTCCAGCATTCTTGCGCCTCTACGTAGTGGGCCGCAGGCTGAGGATTACGTGGGATTCCGCCGGCGGGTCTTCTCCAGGACTGCGCTTGGTTCGCTGCGTTTAGGGGACACTCTGGTCTTTTGTGCCCTAGTTGCTTACATCTAAAGCACCGAATAGGTTGTGAGTAGCACCGTGAATTGAACAGGGCTCTCTGAGGGTAGTTCGTGGCCGGAGGCCGTGTGGTATAGCGGTGCGCCGGGGTTTGGTAACTGGCAGCTGCTGGGGTGACTGGGGGTCTGTACTCCACTCTAGCAGGGGGCTTAGTGGTAGCAGTGTCCAGTTTGCGGGCATCCTTATACTCATCTGCCAAGCGAGCCGCTTCCTGCAGCGTGGAGGGTTTACGGTCCCGAACTCCTGCGGGTAACTTGTCGAAGCAATGTTCCAACAGGAATAGCTGCAGTACCTCTTCCCCAGATATGGCTTGGCACCCCGCTATCCAGTGAGCTGCTGTGCGGTGCACCTTACATGCCCACTCAAGGTAGGAATCTCCAGCTAATTTAACAGTGTCTCTGAACCGCCTCCGGTATGCCTCCGGTGTAACCGCATACCTGGAGAGCAGAGCCTCTTTTATAGTATTATAATCCCCGACTTCCTCATCTGGAATGGCCCGAAAAGCCTCACTGGCCCGGCCGGATAATTTTCCAGATAATATCGTGACCCAGTCCTCTGCGGGTACCTTGTGTAGTGCACATTGCCTCTCAAAATCCGCAAGGTACCCATCAATCTCTCCTTCTGTTTCCAGGAAGTTTTTAAAAGCTGCAAAATTTACTTTTCTCTTTTCCATCTTAGTCAGTATTGTAATAATCCCCCTCTTCCTGAGGTTACTGGCTTGTGTAGTTGCTCTTCTGGGCGATAAGGTTCATTCCGTCGCTTGCCACCAATTGTTACGGTACCAACAGGATACCAAGGGTTAATACCAGGGAACAACGTCCTGCATAGGGAATCAGCAATTCACAAACCAGCCAGTTTTCAGGTTTAAACAGAATGTCATTTATTAAAGGCTATGCCTAGTATTTATGCAGGTCTGACCCCCCCCCCCAGATGGGGGTTGAAAGACTGTTGTACATTACATGGAGGGAACAAGCCCTTTGACATGATACAATAGAATTATATTACTTAAACACTTCAACCACAAGACACTCTTGGCTCTTCTTATCACTTAGGCGTTTTCTCTCTGAGGGTGATCAAACAATGGAATTCTTATCACTAACTAAATTATGGTTGGAGCCAGCAACTTGTGTTTAGAAAATAGTTTCTTAAAGCTAAACACAGTTAACTCCTTCAGTCCTGACAGAAGGGTCTGTCACACAGTGTGCTAGCATTACCTGTGTATCTGTGTGTACCTGTGTGTATCAGTGTGCTAGCATTACCTGTGTATCTGTGTGTACCAGTGTGTATCAGTGTGCTAGCAGTACCTGTGTGTGTGTACCAGTGTGTATCAGTGAGCTAGCAGTACCTGTGTATCTGTGTGTATCAGTGAGCTAGCAGTACCTGTGTATCTGTGTGTATCAGTGTGCTAGCAGTACCTGTGTGCATCAGTGAGCTAGCAGTACCTGTGTATCTGTGTGTATCAGTGAGCTAGCAGTACCTGTGTATCTGTGTGTATCAGTGTGCTAGCAGTACCTGTGTATCTGTGTGTACCAGTGTGTATCAGTGAGCTAGCAGTACCTGTGTATCTGTGTGTATCAGTGAGCTAGCAGTACCTGTGTATCTGTGTGTATCAGTGAGCTAGCATTACCTGTGTATATGTGTGTACCAGTGTGTATCAGTGTGCTAGCAGTACCTGTGTATCTGTGTGTACCAGTGTGTATCAGTGAGCTAGCAGTACCTGTGTATCTGTGTGTACCAGTGTGTATCAGTGTGCTAGCAGTACCTGTGTATCTGTGTGTACCAGTGTGTATCAGTGAGCTAGCAGTACCTGTGTATCTGTGTGTACCAGTGTGTATCAGTGTGCTAGCAGTACCTGTGTGTACCAGTGTGTATCAGTGAGCTAGCAGTACCTGTGTATCTGTGTGTATCAGTGTGTATCAGTGTGCTAGCAGTACCTGTGTATCTGTGTGTACCAGTGTGTATCAGTGTGCTAGCAGTACCTGTGTATCTGTGTGTACCAGTGTGCTAGCAGTACCTGTGTATCTGTGTGTACCAGTATGCTAGCATTACCTGTGTATCCGTGTGTACCAGTGTGTATCAGTGAGCTAGCAGTACCTGTGTATCTGTGTGTACCAGTGTGTATTAGTGAGCTAGCAGTACCTGTGTATCTGTGTGTACCAGTGTGTAACAGTGAGCTAGCATTACCTGTGTATCTGTGTGTACCAGAGCGTGTCAGTGTGCTAGCATTACCTGTGTATCTGTGTGTACCAGTGTGTATCACTGTGCTAGCAGTACCTGTGTATCTGTGTGTATCAGTGTGCTAGCAGTACCTGTGTATCTGTGTGTATCAGTGAGCTAGCAGTACCTGTGTATCTGTGTGTATCAGTGTGCTAGCAGTACCTGTGTATCAGTGTGTACCAGTGTGTACCAGTGTGCTAGCAGTACCTGTGCATCTGTGTGTACCAGTGTGTATCAGTGTGCTAGCAATGCATTACCTGTGTATCTGTGTGTACCAGTGTGTATCAGTGAGCTAGCAGTACCTGTGTATCTGTGTGTATCAGTGAGCTAGCAATACCTGTTTATCTGTATGTACCAGTGTGTATCAGTGAGCTAGCAGTACCTGTGTATCTGTGTGTACCAGTGTGTATCAGTGACCTAGCAATACCTGTGTATCTTTGTGTACCAATGTGTATCAGTGTGCTAGCAGTACCTGTGTATCTGTGTATCAGTGAGCTAGCAGTACCTGTGTATCTCTGTGTATCAGTGTTCTAGCAGTACCTGTCTATCTGTGTGTACCAGTGTGTATCAGTGTGCTAGCTGTACCTGTCTATCTGTGTGTACCAGTGTGTATCAGTGTGCTAGCAGTACCTGTCTATCTGTGTGTACCAGTGTGTATCAGTGAGCTAGCAGTACCTGTGTATCTGTGTGTATCAGTGTGCTAGCAGTACCTGTCTATCTGTGTGTACCAGTGTGTATCAGTGTGCTAGCAGTACCTGTGTATCTGTGTGTATCAGTGAGCTAGCAATACCTGTGTATCTGTATGTACCAGTGTGTATCAGTGAGCTAGCAATACCTGTGTATCTGTGTGTACCAGTGTGTATCAGTGTGCTAGCAGTACCTGTGTATCTGTGTGTACCAGTGTGTATAAGTGTGCTAGTAGTACCTGTGTATCTGTGTGTACCAGTGTATATAAGTGTGCTAGCAGTACCTGTCTATCTGTGTGTACCAGTGTATATCAGTGTGCTAGCAAGCCTAGCAGTACCTGTGTATCTGTGTACATCAGTGTGCTAGCAGTACCTGCCTATCTGTGTGTACCAGTGTGTATAAGTGAGCTAGTATTACCTGTGTATCTGTGTGTACCAGTGTGTATCAGTGAGCTAGCATTACCTGTGTATCTGTGTGTACCAGTGTGTATCAGTGTGAAAGCAGTACCTATGTATCTGTGTAACTCCCAAAATTTGTTACACAACTGCAACCACCAAAAAACACCCATGCTAAATAGTTTCTAAATTTTGTCCTGAGTTTAGAAATACCCAGTGTTTACATGTTCTTTTCTTTTTTTTCAAGTTATAGGACATTAAGTACAAGTAGCAAGTTGCAGGTTTGAGTCCAAAATCTCAGAGGGATTGGATTAACAAGTGTGCACTTTTATAGCATTTCTAACACCCCTTAATTAGAAGACATCATTCTAAATGGAAAAACAAAAGGTTGGACTAATCAATTAAAACATAACTTTTATTTAAAACGCAATAAGTTAAAATCGGTGCGCGTGTAAGTGTAGTTTAAAATGACACAGAGACTGAGATTAGCATTGAAATTTCTGCTAAATTGGGCACGAATGACTAGAAATGTACTGTGGATAAAGCCACTGTAGGAGAGATCAACTGTAGCTAGTATACCTCAAGATTTATGAAATATCAACTGGGGTATCACCTATATATAAACTTAGTGGCTAAATACCAGTTCAGATGAACTGGTTATCTGTAATTTCTCAAAAGATTTAGTTATATAGTCTACCCAGTATTATGACCTTGTGTACTGCTCCCCCAAAATATACTGCTCTATTGAGAGCAAGTAACTCAGTATTAAAGGCTATATCACTGGGGTAGGTATAGGGAGCAGATAGCTCAATATTGATGGCTGTATATTCAGGGCATTCACAGTGGTGAATTTATTAGTGTGCTCAGTTGGTCACTCCCTTTATAAGGAGAATATCAAGGCTTGATATTGTGATGTTAATAAATATAGTTTGTAATAACACAGGTGAGACAGTCAATTCAATGTATCTATTTTGTTGCTATAATATTGTAGGGGGGCTCTTATTTCACAGATAATATTCTTTCACAAATTGGTGGTCTGTGATATTATTGAGTATATTGTATCACATTAAAATAGAGCTCCTCTGATATAGCCTAGAGTCATATTATGCCAGGTAACTGGGCTGCTGATTAAGACGTTTTAGTTTTTATTAAATAACAAGGCAAAGCAACACTGTGAAGATTTTTCAACTGGATATCAACTAGAAACAAAGAAGGGGAATGTGTATTACCTCCTCTTTATGATATAATAAGACTATGTTTTAATGTAACACTGTATGCTGAGTCTTCACACCATTTAAAAAGTGAGTGTGCTCATGTTATGGTTATATTTGTTCCGCTTGTAACCAATGCATCTGCATATAGTTACAATTTGACTAGGATGTTAATTGGTTCTCAATATATATATATGCGGTTGAAAATACTATCACAATTTTATATTGTAATTAAGTAACAACAGTCCTGATCGTTCCAACTATTAGACTAATAATACAAATAACTTGAGTTTTAAATGATGTCGTAAAAGTCGGGAGTTTTCTATGAAGCAGTATGCCGCATACTGTTAGTGTAACATTGAAGAAGCCTCGTTGGTGATTATACTGGGGTCTGATCAGCGTTTACTATAAGTGCCCACCGATTTACAAAATATCCCTTTTATATATTTAAGGTTCTATAGTGTCTCAGGCTCTCTCAATATTTATAAAGCATACTTCATAGTTTTTACCGTTATCTGTATATTAGCATCGATCGTGTCCTAACATTCATGCAGATAGTTTCTAGTAATATTAAGCTAGATATACTAGACCTGTCATCTCACAATGTGAGTTAGGAATTTCTAAAGTGATATTGAACTTATTTAGTGTTTAATCTATATGCATCATGCCTATTAAATACTTAAAGGGACAGCCTTCACCAGAATTGCTATTGTTTTAAAAGAAAGATAATCCCTTTATTACCCATTCCCCAGTTTTGCACAATCAACACAGTTATAATAATATACTTTTAACCTCTGTGATTATCTTGTATCTAAGCCTCTGCAAACTCAAACTGCCCCTTTATTTCAGTTCTTTTGACAGACTTGCAGTTTAGCCAATCAGCGCCTGCTCCCAGATAACTTCACGTGCACGAGCACAGTGTTATCTATATGGAACACATGAACTAACATCCTCTAGTGGTGAAAAACTGTTAAAATGCATTCTGAAAAGAGGTGGCCTTCAAGGTGTAAGAAATTAGCATATTAACCTCCTAGGTTAAGCTTTTAACTAAGAATACCAAAAGAACAAAGCAAAATTGGTGATAAAAGTAAATTGGAAAATTGTTTAAAATTACATGCCCTATCTGAATCATGAAAGTTTATTTTGGCCTAGACTGTCCCTTTAAATATATTTACTTATCTAGTCTCTGTGCCAAGTTAAAAAACAACAAGCTGGGTATTAAACAATAACCTCTCTTAACATGTTTCACCGAATAGGTCTCGGCTTTCTCAAAAGGGGACGCCCCCCGGAGTCTGTGGGCATTTATGTGTTTGGCTCCACCTTCTTACACATAAATACCCACAGACGCCAGTGTGCGTCACCTTTTGAGAAAGCCGAGACCTATTCGGCAAAACATGTTAAGAGAGGGTACTGTTTAATACCCAGCTTGTTGTTTTTTAACTTAGCACAGAGACTAGATAAGTAAATCTATTTAAGTATTTAATAGGCATGATGCAAATAGATTAAAAACTAAATAAGTCCGATATCACTTTAGAAATTCCTAACTCACATTGTGAGACGACAGGTCTAGTATATCAAGCTTAATATTACTAGAAACTATCTGCATGAATGTTAGGACACGATCGATGCTAATAACATAATTTATGTAAGAACTTACCTGATAAATTCATTTTTTTCATATTTACAAGAGTCCATGAGCTAGTGACGTATGGGATATACATTCCTACCAGGAGGGGCAAAGTTTCCCAAACCTCAAAATGCCTATAAATACACCCCTCACCACACCCACAATTCAGTTTAACGAATAGCCAAGAAGTGGGGTGATAAGAAAGGAGCGAAAGCATCAAAATAAGGAATTGGAATAATTGTGCTTTATACAAAAAAATCATAACCACCACAAAAAAGGGTGGGTCTCATGGACTTTTGCCAATATGAAAGAAATGAATTTATCAGGTAAGTTCTTACATAAATTATGTTTTCTTTCATGTAATTGGCAAGTGTCCATGAGCTAGTGACGTATGCGATAGCAGATACCCAAGATGTGGAACTTCCACGCAAGAGTCACTAGAGAGGGAGGGATAAAATAAAGACAGCCAATTCCGCTGAAAAAATTAATCCACAACCCAAATCAAAAAGTTTTAATTTTATGATGAAAAAAACTGAAATTATAAGCAGAAGAATCAAACTGAAACAGTTGCCTGAAGTACTTTTCTACCAAAAACTGCTTCTAAAGAAGAGAAAACATCAAAATGGTAGAATTTAGTAAAAGTATGCAAAGAAGACCAAGTTGCTGCTTTGCAAATCTGATCAACAGAAGCTTCATTCCTAAAAGCCCAGGAAGTAGAAACTGACCTAGTAGAATGAGCCGTAATCCTTTGAGGCAGGGATTTACCCGACTCCACATAAGCATGATGAATCAAAGACTTTAACCAAGACGCCAAAGAAATGGCAGAAGCCTTCCGACCTTTCCTAGAACCAGAAAAGATAACAAATAGACTAGAAGTCTTTCTGAAATCTTTAGTAACTTCAACATAATATTTTAAAGCTCTTACTACATCCAAAGAATGTAAAGATCTCTCCAAAGAATTCTTAGGATTAGGACACAAAGAAGGGACATCAATTTCTCTACTAATGTTGTTAGAATTCACAACTTTAGGTAAAAAATTAAATGAAGTCCGCAACACCGCCTTATCCTGATGAAAAATCAGAAAAGGAGATTCACAAGAAAGAGCAGATAACTCAGAAACTCTTCTAGCAGAAGAGATGGCCAAAAGGAACAAAACTTTCAAAGAAAGTAATTTAATATCCAGAGAATGCATAGGTTCAAACGGAGGAGCCTGTAAAGCCCTCAGAACCAAATTGAGACTCCAAGGAGGAGAGATTGACTTAATGAAAGGCTTGATACGAACCAAAGCCTGTACAAAACAATGAATATCAGGATGATTAGCAATCTTTCTGTGAAAAAGAACAGAAAGAGCAGAGATTTGTCCCTTCAAGGAACTTGCAGACAAACCTTTTTCCAAACCATCCTGAAGAAACTGTATTCTAGGAATTCTAAAAGAATGCCAAGAGAATTTATGTGAAGAACACCAAGAAATGTAAGTCTTCCAGACTCGGTAATAGATCTTTCTAGACACAGATTTACGAGCCTGTAACATAGTATTAATCACTGAGTCAGAGAAACCTCTATGACTAAGTATTAAGCGTTCAATCTCCATACCTTCAAATTTAATGATTTGAGACCCTGATGGAAAAATGGGCCTTGAGATAGAAGGTCTGGTCTTAACGGAAGTGTCCAAGGTTGGCAACTGGCCATCCGAATGAGATCTGCATACCAAAACCTGTGTGGCCATGCTGGAGCCACCAGCAGTACAAACGAATGCTCCATTAGGATTTTGGAAATCACTTTTGGAAGAAGAACTAGAGGCGGAAAGATATAAGCAGGTTGATAATTCCAAGGAAGTGACAACGCGTCCACCGCTTCCGCCTGAGGATCCCTGGATCTGGAAAGATACCTGGGAAGTTTCTTGTTTAGATGAGAGGCCATCAGATCTATTTCTGGAAATCCCCAGATTTGAACAATCTGAAGAAATACCTCTGGGTGAAGAGACCATTCGCCCAGATGTAATGTCTGGCGACTGAGATAATCCGCTTCCCAATTGTCTATACCTGGGATGTGAACCGCAGAAACTAGACAGGAGCTGGATTCCGCCCAAACAAGTATCCGAGATACTTCTTTCATAGCCTGAGGACTGTGAGTTCCCCCTTGATGATTGACATATGCCACGGTTGTGACATTGTCTATCTGAAAACAAATAAATGATTCTCTCTTCAGAAGAGGCCAGAACTGAAGAGCTCTGAAAATCGCACAGAGTTCCAAAATGTTGATTGGTAATCTCGCCTCCTGAGATTCCCAAACCCCCTGCGCTGTCAGAGATCCCCATACAGCTGAATTCACTCTCACCTAGTGTTCTAAAGAATACACAGATACAAACTAATGAAAGTTCATGGCTAAGACATAATGGCAGCTATAGATGTGGTAGCGCCCGCTGTAAAGCATGCGACTACCATAATGTCACTAGCACATTTAGATCCTATACAACAGGAGAAACCTTTTAGATACATGGCTGTCACAATTGTAGCTCAAATTATGTGATATATTTGGCAGAATGTAACTCATGCAAGGGTCAATACGTAGGACTCACTACACGTGATATAAGGACACGTATTAGAGAACATCTGGGAGACATTAGAAATAAAATCCCTTGTTCTGAGTTAAGTCGACATTTTATTGAGGTTTATAACCAGTCAGTCCATTCCTTTAGTTGGAATGTAATAGAAGCAATTAAAACTCCACCTAGAGGAGGAGATAGGTCGCAAACATTAGGTAGACAGGAAGTCTATTGGATCTTTAGACTAAAAACCCAAATTCCAAATGGTTTTAATTCAGAATTCGATTTGGTTAACTTTTGGGAATAGTTATCTAAACTATATGATAAAAAGCTTTATGAAGTGTGTACATTCATCTAGATCTATAAAAGTCACTGGTGTATATAAATTTAGTTTGAAAGAAAGTTCACCATAAGTATCCAGTTTGTATACCTACATATCTGCATATGCTATATGGTTTCCTGTGTCACTGATTACTGCCCATGTTCTGTTTGGCCTAAACCTCTAGTATACACAAAAAATATAAATAAAAAATAAAAAACAATGTATCAATTATACATAACTAATTATGAACCTTTTAAAAGTCCATATAGGTGAATATGTATGTTAAGATTTAAATAAATCAACTTATATCCAAGTTTCAATACCCCTAAATACTGTCAAAAGCTTTCCCTATGGAGAGATGAGAGAGCGCATATTGGGGGTTGTGTTTTTCTCTCTCCTTTTTCTTATATACATATATCTATAATGACATAGGTTCTCTCATCTTTAAGCCCATTTTTCGAGATTAAATTTACTAAAGTGCATTTACTTTATAAAGAATATTAATAAATTATGATACAATACAATGTTCATCTGATTAACTATATGTATAACACATTAAGGTTTAATACTTTATTATATATCCTCATAAAATGTAAACGTTGTTGATTATATGAGAGTTAAATATATTTATGTATACCTATATGTAACATATTCACTGACATATATGCGGAGTTAATAGATTAGATAAAGAGAGATTGTATCTTAGATATTGTGAGCAGTTCACCATAGATAGCAGTTTTCCACATTGCTAGATAGGGTTGAGTATTCAGCTGATTTGGGTTAACATGTAATTCGACACCTATTTAAGCCTCTGTAAAACATACATTAGACATGGTCTATGATTACGGCAAGAGCTAGCCGAAACGCGTTAGACCTTTCTATGCTTTTACAACAACATTTTTTCATGTTTTAACCCTATTCTAATAAAATTCTGTTTTTATTTATCTACAACTGGGACTTTGCCACATTTTTTCTTGATACTTTCTCTGGGAGTAGAGGAACTCTCTTCATTAAGTCCCAGACCACATCGGCACATAGAGGAGCATTGGCCTATTCAGATGCATTGATTGGATACAGACCGGTGAGAATGTGGAGGAATTGCTGACGTCACGTCCGATCGGCAAGTCCCGCACACGCTTGCAGCTGAACCGGAGTTGGACAGAGTGTGATGGTCGCGCTCTATAGCGTGGCTACCCTTTCGTCTACACAGAGGTGAGCCTAGCCGAGAGAAGTAGAAGACTTCCGCCTTCACGGAAAGGTAAAGAAGGGCTAAGGTAAATGCGGGTGTGCGAGTGAAGTATTTGACGAGACCGCCGTGTCAAGTGTTTGTTATATATTGCTAAACTGCACTAATCTCACCTGTGCTCTATTATATGTATCCTGGTATACACCATTCCGATGCTTAAAAAGTATTTCATCCACTTGGTAGCGTTATACAAACTTTGCTATAATTTTAGTAAATTAAGTACCCAGACTATTCCATTCCCTAGAAATTACATCTGAAATAGCATCAGGAACTGGAAAAACTTCTGGAATAACTACATGAGGTTTAAAAACTGAATTTAAACGCTTATTAGTTTTAATATCAAGAGGACTAGACTCCTCCATATCTAATGCAATCAACACTTCTTTAAGTAAAGAACGAATAAACTCTATCTTAAACAAATATGAAGATTTATTAGTGTCAATATCTGAGGCAGAATCTTCTGAACCAGATAGATCCTCATCAGAAATAGATAAGTCAGAGTGATGGCGGTCATTTAAAAATTCATCTGAAATATGAGAAGTTTTAAAAGACCTCTTACGTTTACTAGAAGGAGGAATAACAGACAGAGCCTTCCGAATAGAATTAGAAACAAATTCTTTAACATTAACAGGAACATCCTGAACATTAGATGTTGAAGGAACAACAACAGGTAATGGATTATTACTAATGGAAATACTATCTGCGTTTGATAGTTTATCATGACAACTAACACAAACTACAGCCGGAGGAACAGTTACCAAAAGTTTACAACAAATGCACTTAGCTTTGGTAGAACCGACATCAGGCAGCGTCTTTCCAGAAGTAGATTCTGATCCAGGGTCAGGTAGTGACATCTTGCAATATGTAATAGAAAAAACAACATATAAAGCAAAATTATCAAATTCCTTAAATGGCAGTTTCAGGAATGGGAAAAAATGCAAAATGAAACAAGCCTCTAGAAAACCAGAAGCAACTAAAAAGTGAGACTGAAATAATGTCAAAAAAACTGGCGCCAAGTATGACGCCCACATTTTTGGCGCCAAGTATAACGCCCACATATTTTGGTGCCAAGAATGATGCCCATATTTTTTGGCACCAAAAAACGTCCGCAACACACATACGTCAAAAATGACGCAATCACGTGAAAATTTCCGGCGCCAACTATGACGCCGGAAATGACTAAATTTTGGTGCCAAAAATGATGCTATAAATAGATGCATTTTCTGCACCCGCGAGCCTAACAGCCCGCAATTTTGAAAAAAAGTCAATTGAAACATTTTTAAGGTAAGAAAAAATATAATTTATATGCATTTTCCCAAAAATGAAAACTGGCAGTCTGAAAGAAGGAATACTGATTATCCTGAATCATGGCAAATATAAGTTTAACACATATATTTAGAACTTTACATATAAAGTGCCCAACCATAGCTTTGAGTGTCATGAATAGAAATAAGACTTACTTACCCTAAGACACTCAACACATATATTTAGAACTTTACATATAAAGTGCCCAACCATAGCTTTGAGTGTCATGAATAGAAATAAGACTTACTTACCCTAAGACACTCATCTACATATAGTAGATAGCCAAACCAGTACTGAAACGAGAATCAGTAGAGGTAATTGTATATAAGAGTATATCGTCGATCTGAAAAGGGAGGTAGAAGAAGAAATCTCTACGACCGATAACAGAGAACCTATGAAATAGATCCCCTAGAGGAAGACCATGGTATTCAAATAGGCAATACTCTCTTCACATCCCTCTGACATTCACTGCACTCTGAGAGGAAAACTGGGCTTCAGCCTGCTGCGAAGCGCATATCAACGTAGAATCTAGCACAAACTTACTTCACCAAAGTTTGTAAAACTGAATTGTGGGTGTGGTGAGGGGTGTATTTATAGGCATTTTGAGGTTTGGGAAACTTTGCCCCTCCTGGTAGGAATGTATATCCCATACGTCACTAGCTCATGGACTCTTGCCAATTACATGAAAGAAATACAGATAACGGTAAAAACTATGAAGTATGCTTTATAAATATTAATAAGAGAGAGCCTGAGGCACTATAGAACCTTAAATATATAAAAGGGATATTTTGAAAATCGGTGGGCACTAATAGTAAACGCTGATCAGACCCCAGTATAATCACCAACGAGGCTTCTTCAATGTTACACTAACAGTATGCAGCATACCGCTTCATAGAAAACTCCCGACTTTTACGACATCATTTAAAACTCAAGTTGTTATTTGTATTATTAGTCTAATAGTTGGAACGATCAGGACTGTTGTTACTTAATTACAATATAAAATTGTGATAGTATTTTCAACCGCATATATATATTGAGAACCAATTAACATCCTAGTCAAATTGTAACTATATGCAGATGCATTGGTTACAAGCGGAACAAATATAACCATAACATGAGCACACTCACTTTTTAAATGGTGTGAAGACTCAGCATACAGTGTTACATTAAAACATATCAGTCTTATTATATCATAAAGAGGAGGTAATACACATTCCCCTTCTTTGTTTCTAGTTGATATCCAGTTGAAAAATCTTCAGTGTTGCTTTGACTTGTTATTTAATAAAAACTAAAACGTCTTAATCAGCAGCCGTTACCTGACATAATATGACTCTAGGCTATATCACAGGAGCTGTATTTTAATGTGATACAATATACTCAATAATATCACAGACCACCAATTTGTGAAAGAATATTATCTGTGAAATAAGAGCCCCCCTACAATATTATAGCAACAAAATAGATACATTGAATTGACTGTCTCACCTGTGTTATTACAAAATATATTTATTAACATCACAATATCAAGCCTTGATATTCTCCTTATAAAGGGAGTGACCAACTGAGCACACTAATAAATTCACCACTGTGAATGCCCTGAATATACAGCCATCAATATTGAGCTATCTGCTCCCTATACCTACCCCAGTGATATAGCCCTTAATACTGAGTTACTTGCTCTCAATAGAGCAGTATATTTTGGGGGAGCAGTACACAAGGTCATAATACTGGGTAGACTATATAACTAAATCTTTTGAGAAATTACAGATAACCAGTTCATCTGAACTGGTATTTAGCCATTAAGTTTATATATAGGTGATACCCCAGTTGATATTTCATTAATCTTGAGGTATACTAGCTACAGTTGATCTCTCCTACAGTGGCTTTATCCACAGTACATTTCTAGTCATTCGTGCCCAATTTAGCAGAAATTTCAATGCTAATCTCAGTCTCTGTGTCATTTTAAACTACACTTACACGCGCACCGATTTTAACTTATTGCGTTTTAAATAAAAGTTATGTTTTAATTGATTAGTCCAGCCTTTTGGTTTTCCATTTAGAATGATGTCTTTTAATTAAGGGGTGTTAGAAATGCTATAAAAGTGCACACGTCTTAGTCCAATCCCTCTGAGATTTTGGACTCAAACCTGCAACTTGCTCCTGTGCACAAGCAGTCTAGCTCACAAGGTATATCTGAAACAAAACCAGATTGAGCATCCCCACTTTATTTGTGTAGTGCTATTGCTATTTTCTCTTTTTTTAACACATAAGTACAAGTAGCACTTTGATATTTCCCAAACATTTTTTTTCTTCTTCAAAATTAGCGATAGTTACATTGTAACAATGACATCTGTCAGGAATCCCTGAATAACCATTCACATGTATATATTTTTTTAAAAGAAGACAACCTAAGGTAAAAAACTTGGGGAATTTTGACTCTTTTCATGCAACCATTTTACCACCAATATATGCCAAAGTTTGTTGGTGATTTTTTTTGACAAAATAGCAATTTAAGAATACATTTACTGAGAACGTTAAGGGTGACTGCCAAATAACACCCCAATATGTGTTCAGCAGCATCTCCTGAGTACAGTGATACCACCCATGAATAGGTTTGTTGGGTTCTCAGGGGGCTAAAAGGCCTTATTTTTAGGAGGCAGATTCCAGTAAATTACATTGGCCAGTTTCAGAAATGTCCCAAATAGGACATGGGTGCATGCTGACAGATGTGAAAATTCCAAGTTGGAAAACTGGAATGCACCCTCTAAAAATAAGGCCTTTTAGCCCCCTGAGAACCCAACAAACCTATTCATAGGTGGCATCACTGTACTCAGGAGATGTTGAACACATATTGAGGTGTTTTTTGTCAGTAACACATAACAGGTACTGATAATCTATGCCTAAAATACGTGTGTGAAAAATAACACAAAAAATTACTACCCAAAAGTAGACACCCTAGGGTATTTGAAATGCTGGTATTTTAACACTTTCCATGCACTAATTAAACCACAAGTTTGTCAAACTTTTGGTTAGTCATTTTTTGTGTTATTTTTCACACACATTGTACTTTAAGCATGGATTCTTAGCTCCTGTTATGTGTTACTGCCAAAGAACACCCCAATATGTGTTCAACAACATCTGAGTACAGTGATACCACCTATGAATAGGTTTGTTGGCTTCTTTAGTGGGTGCAATGCCAAACTTCTGACATGTGTTTGTGATTTTTTTTTTCCACATTTAACATATCTTCTTTGCCTATATTCTTTTTGAGGGCCTTTTTACAAACCCCCATTTATTTGCTTGCCATGAACGTGCATATATTTGTAAAGTTGACACCCCAATGTATTGTATATGGCGTGTTTTGATGCCTTTGATGCAATTGTTTTAGCCAAACAAATTGGAGAAAGTGTGTGGTGGTAATTATTTATTTTTACACACCCATTAATTTTTTTACTGTGATTTAGGAGAGCTTGTAAGTTATTGCAAGAAAACACTAGAGGTTGTTTTCTGAAATACCCCGAGTACACCCATGCCCCTATGCATAGGTTTGCCAGGATTTTGGGAAGGTTCAGTTACAATTGTATGACTTGTAATTTGAGTTGAAAGTGAGATAATTTCTTATGCTAGGCCTATCTTTAGTTTGGGGCTTATTGCATACCCCAGTTTTATTTATTGCCATTAAAGTGTATGTATTTGAAACGTTGGCACCCCAAGGTATTGTATATGGAGTGCTTTGATGCCTTTGATGCAACCGTTTTAGCCAAAAAAAATTAATTGGAGAAAGAATATGGTGATAATTTTTAAATTTTCATTTTTACACACACATTGCTTTTTGGCTATGATTTAGGAGAGCCTGTTGTAAGTTATTGCAAGAAAACACTCCAGGTTGTTTTCTGCAAGACCCTCTGAGTACACCCATGCCCCCCATGCATAGGTTTGACACTGGTTTTGGTAAAATAAAGCACCAATTTTAGAACTTATAAAAAAATAGAACAGTGAAATGTAAAAATCTGGCACATTAAAAGTAAAAATACAAAAAACAAACTCAGTAACAGTAAACGTAAGCAAACCCCCCTCCCCCTCAAAAAACACAGCAGCAAATGTAAAGAAATAAATACAAAATTTACCAGTGTGTGATACCGTTTGAAGCAGTCCCCAATGCAAAGTCCAGGCTGTCAAGGGCAATCAGGACAGTAAAAGGTGGTGTCCTTTCTCTGCCCCCTCTTGGTACAGACTCTGCATTTTTTCTGAGGATTCACCCGCAGTAGGGGGATTTTGAAAATAAATTGAGTAGCCCCAACTCTACTCTCTCCCATTACCGCCCGGAAGCAGGTGAATCTTGGTACAAAATCCCCAAAATGATCTGGAGCAGAAACTATAAGAAAGTCAGTTTAATTTCGGGGATTTCTTTTTTGAACGACAAAAAAGCGTTGTGGGTTCCAATCTGCATTAAGTAAATTGCAACCTTTTTGCACCAGGCCGTTGTCTTCCGCATAATCAGGTAGGGCTGCAGCAGCTAATCAACCCCACCCATATGCCGGTTATAAGCTTTGATGCACACTGGCTTCATTGTGCTCTCAGCTCTGCCACATACAGATGCCTCCACAGTCCTCTCTGTGTGGATGGTGGTTAGAAGGTATACATCCTTCTTGTCTCTGTATTTAACTGTCAACAGCTCCTCTTGGCGCAGAGCTGAGGTCTCCCCACTTCGTAGCCGGGAGCATGCAAGTTGTCCTGGGAAACCTGCGCGGTTCTTTTGAATTGTACCGCAATGCAAGCTACTGTATCAAAACAATAGAGTAGCTTGAACAAGAGGACACTTGTATAGAAATTAGCTAAATACAAGTGGTACCCTTTGTTTATCAGGGCTAATATCAGGTCCCAGACAATCTTGCCAGTGGTTCCCATATGTTCTGGGCAGCCTGGAGTGTCAAGGTGGATATCCTTTCCCTCATACACCAGGAAGGCCTGAGTATACCCAGTCTCGCTATTACAGAGCTTATACACCTTTACTCCATACCTGGAACGCTTGAAAGGAATAAACTGCTTGAATCCCAGCCTTCCCTTATACTTCATCAGGGATTCATCCACACATATATTCCTTCCAGGTGTATAAGCCTCTGCAAATCTAGCAGTAAAGTGGATAATCAGGAGGCGGATTTTACACAGCCTGTCAAACTGGGGATGCTCCCTAGGGGGGCACGCCCCGTTGTCGCTGAATTGCATGAACTGTAGAATCCAGTAGGAGCGGATAGAGGGTTTCTTAATGATGCCCATCAGCAAAGTCAATGCCCAGAATATTTTAAATTCTGGCACATCGATGGGGGCCCATTGCTGCTTTGCCAAAAAAGTGTCAGGCTTTGCAGAATGGAACTGATGGGCATATAAATTAGTTTGACCGAAAATGTTCCTCAATAGATCATTGCCCAGAAATACCCCCATAAACTTATGGGGGCTAAATCCTGAAACATCCACATTGATGCCAGGATTTGCAGTGAAGGGTGGGATATCTGGCCGCTGGTAATGAGGCGTTATCCACTCTTCAGCAGTCATGGCAGCTGGAGCAACACGTCTCCTTCTGGCAAGGGGGCTAGTAGCCACAGATACATTACTATCAGTTGAGACTATCTAATGATTTATCTGAGCATATGGCAGGGTCAAAATTGGGGTCTGAGTCAGACATAGAGGAGTCTGACTCGGACACAAGGATGGCATACACCTCCTCAGCACTATATGTTCTCTGTGACATGATTTATTTTTATCTGTCACAGAGAATAAAAAAAATACTAAAAAAAAAAAAAAAAATCAACACTAAATTTAAATTAACTAAATGGCTCTGAAAAGAGCCTTTGGGGTTCACAAAAAAAAAAATAAAAAAAAATGAACCCCTAAAAAAAATGCACAAAAAAGTGCTGCTGTGCTACTGCCAGTGATTTATAGTGATCACTGGCAAGCTAGGGGTTAATGGCTCTGGAATGAACCTTTGGGTCTCACAATTTTTAACAAATATGTTATCTAAATATCTCTCTCCCACAAAAACGCAAGTGAGGAGAGGGATGGAGGTCCACACCGGTCAGAGTCAATATTTACAAATATTGAAATGATCAGACAAATAGAATATTTTATTATTAAAATGTGTGTTATAGGGGCAAGTTCAGATTGAATGACCCTAGCCTGCCCCTATGATGAGGCAGGCTAGGGACACCCCCAGAAGCCCCATGATGCCATGCCATCTTTGAATCCACATGGGCATACCTCCCAATATTTTAAAATTCAAGAGAGGCACCCCCCGCGGCAAAAAATTGAAATGTGGTGGGCAGGGGCGGGGCTTAAAAAATCATAAGACCAAAGTAATATAAATACAATTCTAAATAAAGTCATATCTTTTAATACTCTTAGGCAGCAAATCAAACGCAAGCTCAAACCACTGGTAAAGCTATGTGAGCTCTGTATTTATTTAACCTTTGCAAAGACAGTGCTAAATATTTTTATCTTAATTGGACATTTAATAATAGATTCTTTAAAACTACTCTCTGCATTCCTCATTAATTACACTTATACATGCAGATACACACACTACATAGTATACACTTATACATGCAGATACACACACTACATAGTATACACTTATACATGCAGATACACACACACTACATAGCATACACTTATACATGCAGATACACACACACTACATAGCATACACTTACACATACAGATACACACACACTACATAGTATACACTTATACATGCAGATACACACTACATAGCATACACTTATACATGCAGATACACAGACTACATAGCTTACACTTATACATGCAGATACACACTACATAGTATACACTTATACATGCAGATACACACTACATAGTATACACTTATACATGCAGATACACACTACATAGTATACACTTATACATGCATATACACACTACATAGTATACACTTATACATGCAGATACACACTACATAGTATACACTTATACATGCAGATACACACTACATAGTATACATTTATAAATGCAGATACACACTACATAGCATACACTTATACATGCAGATACACACACTACATAGCATACACTTATACATGCAGATACACACACATACTTATACATAGAGATACGCACACTACACAGCTTACACTTATACATGCAGATACACACACTTATAGATACACACACACTACATCATATATGGGTATCTGTAACTCATTGTATGGGGTCCTGGGGTTGGCAAACACATTAGCTGGCAGTCTGAGGCTGCCAGTGTTCGTTACCCTGGTGTTAGCACTGCTCATCGTAAAAAAACTGAAGGCATGCTAGTATTATCACCAGGGGTTAGACATCATCACTACCAGGGGTTAGAGGTCACCATTACCTGAGGTCAGAGGGTATACAGCCTTCCTGCTCCTGCTTAACCCACACACCATTACTTTTCCACAAGGAATCTAACAGGTATATAATCCTGGGAGAGAAAAACCAGCTTATGAGTATGGGCCCAATAGAATTTAAAATATAAAAAAAAATGTTTTCAATGTATGGGGCAATGCGGGACAGGTGGGGGTATGCATGGGGGAGGGGGTTGGGGGGCTATATTATTAAGAAATATATATATATATATAAAATGTTACTTTACTAAGTGCCTCAACCTACTGAGGCACTCAGCACACTTTCAGAGCATTAGAAGCCTGCCGATGGCTTCCGATGCTCTGCGTAACTGCTGGGCTCCACATGAAGTGAAACCGGAAGTGATCACTCCATGGGAGCAGTCAAAATAGAGCCCAACAGTCAGGAACAGTATTGCAGGATGCCTCAACATCAAAGCATCATTGCAATACTGTTTGAGCTGCTGGAAGCGATCTCGATCACTTCCACCACTCAGATTACCCAAGGACGTGTCAGGCACGTCCTTGGTCCTGAACTGACACACTTTGTAGGACGTGCCAGACATGTCCTCGGTCACCAAGGGGTTAACTTTTTTCAGCTTTCATCACTGCCAAAACCTTTTCAGGAGAGTCTTAGTAAGATGCAATTTTCTCCAATATTTAGTCTCAGTATTGCTGGATATATAAGAGAAAATGGTTTTCCTTTCTTTGCCAGCTGTGAGCAGACTTGAAAAAATGTTTCCTTTAATACTTCAGCTGAATAATCCTGGTAGATATATAGATCCTCAATTCTTGATATAATTTAGCCTTCATTTTGAGTTTTCAGCTATCCTATGATAAGACGAGGTCTATTGGTTCCAGCCTAGAGGCACCAATTCTATGTACTCTTTGAACATAAGATTTGCTTGCAGTATCCAAACCCATATCTTTAAAGCGCATTTACACCAAATAGATTGTGTTCATGAAAATAAAAAATGTTTTCTTTGTAGTAACACTTCAAATTATACATATGTATACTCAGTTTCACTGTACATTCACTAGAATATCACCACGGAAAAGGATTTAAAGGTATAGCTAAGATGGAGGACAGTGTTTTGAATATTATAAACCTAGGGCAATGTTTCAACATTAAAATACAACTCCCATGGAACATGTATATATTCGGAATGTCTACGATCTACTTTGTTAATAAAGACAACCCCCCCCGTAAAAAAAAACCCTCCCTCTTGTGTATTGTTTTTTGTGTTTTTTTTACTTATTTTGAGAACGTGCAATTGTGATCACAATGTTCATATTTCCATAATATTGAGAACACAATTGCACATTCGCAATATTCATATTACTGCAATCGAGCGATCGTATTTTACTTATAATATTGCGATTGCACGTTAGCAAACATGTTCTATATTAATATATCTATATATCTATTAATATAGAACACATTTGCCACAGTGCGATCGCAATTTATAGGTAAAACATTCTAAAAACAAAATTTATGCTTACCAGATGAATTCCTTTCTTTCCTGGCAGGGAGAGTCCACGACTTCATTCCTTACTGTTGAGAAATACAACACCTGGCCACCAGGAGGAGGCAAAGACACTCAAGCCAAAGGCTTAAATATCCCTCCACTTCTCCTATCCCCCCCGTCATTCAGCCGAGGGAACGAGGAAAAGTAGGACAAACATCAAGGTATAAAGGTGCCAGAATAAAAACAAAAAGGGAGCAGCCCAAACAAAGAATAACCTGAGGGTGGGGCCGTGGACTCTCCCTGCCAGGAAAGAAAGGAATTTATCTGGTAAGCATAAATTTTGTTTTCTTTCCATAAGGCAGGGAGAGTCCTTGACTTCATTCCATACTGTTGGGAAAACAATACCCAAGCTCCAGAGGACACTGAAGGAATAACGGGAGGGAACAAAAAAGAGGTGGACCCTAATCTGAGTGCACCACAGCCTGCAAAATCTTCCTCCCGAGAGCAGCTTCAGTCGAAGCAACCATATCAAACTTGTTAAATTTAGAAAAAGTATGTAAGGAGGACCAGGTAGCTGCCTTACAAATCTGATCCATTGAAGCTTCGATCTTTTTACAAAGTATATCATTCCAAAAAGCATTATGCTGGTATGAAGTGCATTGTTTTGCAGTTATCTTGTAAAGCCAATTAGGGGAATATATGTAGCAGTGTTAGCCTTGACGATCATAGCCTTGGTGAAAGGCTTGCAGTTCTCTGCGCCCTGGACAGTCTGGTGATAGGATGCAGTGTATTCCCACACAAAATAATTCACAAGGTAATGTGGGGGTCACCAGACCAACAGAGAACCAGATCGACCATGTCTGCATTGCCAAGAAATTCCAGAGGTCCCTGCAGGATGTCAGAGTGATGAGAGGAGCAGATGTGGCATCAGACCATCACCTTGTTGTGGCTAGGCTGAAGCTAAAGCTGAAAAAAACATGGAGGGAACCGACAAACCTACGTCAGCGATATACAACACCACCCTCATCAGAGATGCACCGAAACTGTGTGAATACTCTCAGCAACAAGTTTCAAGTCCTGCAACTTTTCTTGTTATGTTGTAAAGTTCTTTCAAGTTTCCATGGCTTAAAGCTTCCTGAGCTTCTGTGGCAAGAACTAGGGGATGATAGAGACCAGGTAGAAAGTCAGTGGGAGAAGATAAAATAAACAGTAGCATCATCCTGCCAAGAGGTACTGGGACCCAAGAAACCAGTATAATATTTTTTTATCTCCACCAGGAGACTCTGCAAAATCCAAGAGAAAAAGGAAAAGAAAGTTGCAGTCGAACAAGAGAAAAGCAAAAAGCTGAGGGCGACTACACCAAAGTCAACAGGGAAGCAAAGAAAAAGCTTAAAGGGACACTGAACCCAATTTTTTTCTTTCGTAATTTATATAGAGCATGCAATTTTAAGCAACTTTCTAATTTACTCCTATTATCAATTTTTCTTCATTCTCTTGCTATCTTTATTTGAAAAAGAATGCATCTAATTTTTTTTGGTTCAATACTCTGGACAGCACTTTTTTTATTGGTGGATGAATTTATCCACCAATCAGCAAGAACAACCCAGGTTGTTCACCAAAAATGGGCCGGCATCTAAACTTACATTCTTGCATTTCAAATAAAGATACAAAGAGAATGAAGACAATTTGATAATAGGAGTAAATTAGAAAGTTGCTTAAAATGTCATGCTCTATTTGAATCGCAAAAACATAATTTATGTAAGAACTTACCTGATAAATTAATTTCTTTCATATTAGCAAGAGTCCATGAGCTAGTGACGTATGGGATATACATTCCTACCAGGAGGGGCAAAGTTTCCCAAACCTTAAAATGCCTATAAATACACCCCTCACCACACCCACAATTCAGTTTAACGAATAGCCAAGAAGTGGGGTGATAAAAAAGGAGCGAAAGCATCAAAAAAATAAGGAATTGGAATAATTGTGCTTTATACAAAAAATCATAACCACCACAAAAAAGGGTGGGCCTCATGGACTCTTGCTAATATGAAAGAAATGAAATTATCAGGTAAGTTCTTACATAAATTATGTTTTCTTTCATGTAATTAGCAAGAGTCCATGAGCTAGTGACATATGGGATAATAAATACCCAAGATGTGGAACTTCCACGCAAGAGTCACTAGAGAGGGAGGGATAAAATAAAGACAACCAATTCCGCTGAAAAATTAATCCACTACCCAAATCAAAAAAGTTTAAATTTTTATAATGAAAAAAACTGAAAATATAAGCAGAAGAATCAAACTGAAGCAGCTGCCTGAAGTACCATTCTACGAAAACTGCTTCTAAAGAAGAGAAAACATCAAAATGGTAGAACATAGTAAAAGTATGCAAAGAAGACCAAGTCATTGCTTTGCAAATCTGATCAACAGAAGCTTCATTCTTAAAAAGCCCAGGAAGCAGAAACGTACCTAGTAGAATGAGCCATAATCCTCCGAGGCGGGAATCCACCCGACTCCAAATAAGCATGATGAATCAAAAGTTTAAGCAAGATGCCAAATAAATGGCAGAAGCCTTTTGACCTTCATAACACCAGAAAAGATAACAAATAGACTAGAAGACTATCTGAAATCTGAATAGCTTCAACATAAGATTTCAAAACTCTTACCATATCCAAAGAATGTAAGAATCTTACCAAAGAAGTCTTACCTAAAGTTGTGATTTCTATCAACATTAGGGAGGAATTATTGTCTTTTCCTAAGAATTGAAATGAGGATAGCAAAAACCACCTTATCCTGATGAAAAAATCAGAAAAAGGAGACTCACAAGAAAGAACAGATAATTAAAAATTGTTCTAGCTGAAGAGATGTCTAAAAAGAACAATACTTTCCATGAAAGTAAATAATGTCTAGAGAAAACATATGCTCAAATAGAAGAGCCTGTAAAGCCTTTAGAACCAAAATTAAAACTCCAAGGAGGAGAAATTGGCTTAATGACAGGTTTGATAAGAACCAAAGCCTGAACAAAATAATGAATAACAGGATAACAGGAAGGAACACTGCCTTACCCTGATGAAAAATCAGAAAAGGAGATCCACAAGAAAGAGCAGAAAACTCAGAAACTCTTCTAGCAGAAGAGATAACCAAAAGGAACAATACTTTCCAAGAAAGTAATTTAAGGTCCAGAGAACGCAAAGGTTCAAACGGAGGAGCCTTTAAAGCCCTCAGTACCAAATTGAGACTCCAAGGAGGAGATATTGACTTAATGACAGGCTTGATACAAACCAAAGCCTGTACAAAACAATGAATATCTGAATGAATAGCAATCTTTCTGTGAAAAAGAACAGAAAGAGTAGAGATTTGTCCTTTCAAAGAACTTGCAGACAAAACCTTATCTAAAAATTGTAAAATTCTAGGAATTCTAAAAGAATGCCAAAAGAATTTATGAGAAGAACACCAAGAAATGAAAGTCTTCCAAACTCGATAATAAATCTTTCTAGAGACAGATTTACAAACCTGTAACATAGTATTAATCACTGAGTCAGAGAAACCTCTATGACTAAGAATCAAACGTTCAATCTCCATATCTTCAAATTAAATGATTTGAGATCCTGATGGAAAAATGGGCCTTGAAATAGAAGGTCTGGTCTTAACGGAAATGTCCAAGGTTGGCAACTGGCCATCCGAATGAGATCCGCATACCAAAACCTGTGAGGCCATGCTGGAACCACCAGCAGTACAAACAAACGCTCCATTAGAATTTTGGAAGAACTAGAGGCGGAAGATATAGACAGAATGATAATTCCAAGGAAGTGTCAATGCATACGCTACTTCCGCCTGAGGATCCCTGGACCTTAAATAGGCCCCTGGCAAGTTCCTTGTTAAGACGAGAGGCCAACAGATCTATTTCTGGAAGCCCTCACATCTGAAAAATTGAAAAACATATCTGGGTAAAGACCATTCTCCCGGATGTAAAGCTTGATTAACAGAGATAATCCGCTTCCCAAACGTCTATAGCTGGGAAAAGGACCCCAGAATTTAGATAGGAGCTGGATTTAGCCCAAGCAAATATCCAAGATACTTTTGTCACAGTCTAAAGACTGATAGTCACACCCTGATGATTGACATACACCACAGATGTGATAATGTCTGAAAAAAACAATAAATGTCTCTTCTTCAAAAGAAACCAACTGAAGAACTCTGGGAATGCACGGAGTTCCAAAATATCAAATGGTAATCTCGCCTCCTGAGATTTCCAAACCCCTTGTGCTGACAGAGAACCTCAGACAGCCTCCCAACCTAAAAGACTCTCATCTATAGAGATCATGGTCCAGGTTGAAAGAATCGAAGAGACCTGTAGAACTAAATGATGGTGATCTTAACCACCGAATCAAAGATAAACCTAGAATTCGAAGATTTAAAAAGTGAAATCCTAGAATCCCTGCACCATTATGCAGCATAAAAAACTGGAAAGGTTTTCTATGAAAATGAGCAAAGGGAAATGAATCCAATGCTGCAGCCATAAGACCTAAATTTCTATGCATATATAGCAACTGAAGGAAATAATAGAGACTGAAGGTACCGACAGACGGAACCCAATAAGAAAAAAATCACTTATCTGTTAGAGACAAAGACAGTGACACAATCTATCTGGAAACCTAAAAAAGGTGACCCTTGTGTGAGGAATCAAGAGCTTTTGATAAAAAGATCCTCTAACCATGTCTTGAAAAAACAAAGTTGAATCATATGAGATTCCGTAGTCTCAGAAAATAAAAATAATCTGAATGAAAACAGAAATGAAGATATGCATCTATTGTATCTAATGAAAACAAAAAATGCTATCACTGACCAAAAAAAGTCAGAATAGACCATATAAATACCAATCTAAAAGATGGTACATTTATATAATAAAAAGATTTTCTATCTTTGGAACAATGAATAGTTTTGAATAAAACCCCAAAACCCAGATCCTAAAAATGGAACTGGAATAAATACCCCAGAAGATTCCAGATCTGAGCAGCGCTTGATCCTCAACAGGTGATCAACCGCACTTCAACATTACCCAAAATATATGGGACTGAAACACATTAAGGAAAGTGTTAGCCTTACTGGAATAGCTGGAATATAATAGAGAGAAAAAGACTTTTGGACCGAATAGAACCAAAAAAACTTCTAATTAAAAACATGTTACTTGGGTAAGAATTTAGAATTTTGTTCTTTAGTAAGAACAACCAAACTAAAATAAGCTTAAAGTTTTAGTCTAAGAACTTAATCTTGAAGCCCAGAGTAACAGTTAAGAATTGAATCCAATATGAATCAAATAATTGATTATCTTGGAAAAAAAGAAATAAGGATTTTTTAGAAATCACAAAATTTCTTCTAGCTAAAAACAGCAAAAGACATAGATTAAACCTCATTTGTGAAAATATTCAATAAAAATGAAGAAACAAATAAAATGATTAGCATGTTAATCCAGTTAAGGGACCAGCCAACACACCGGACTTGCATAAACAAAAATGCAAGACAACAAGACAAATGCAACAGCACCCAGTCTGAACCTCAAATGAGTAGTAGACTTACCCCAGGACACTCATCTACATATAGCAGATAGCCAAACTAGTACTGAAATGAGAATCAGTAGAGGTAATGGTATATAAGAGTATATCTTCGATCTGAAAAGGGAGGTAAGAGATGAATCTCCACGACCGATAACAGAGAACCTATGAAATAGATCCCGTAGAAGGAGATCATTGAATTCAAATAGGCAATACTCTCTTCACATCCCTCTGACATTCACTGCACACTGAGAGGAAAACCGGGCTCCAGCCTGCTGCGAAGCGCATATCAACGAAGAATCTAGCACAAACTTACTTCACCACCTCCACGGGAGGCAAAGTTTGTAAAACTGAATTGTGGGTGTGGTGAGGGGTGTATTTATAGGCATTTTAAGGTTTGAGAAACTTTGCCCCTCCTGGTAGGAATGTATATCCCATACGTCACTAGCTCATGGACTCTTGCTAATTACATGAAAGAAATAAAAAATGTGGGTTCAGTGTCCCCTTAAGAGCAGAAAAGCAGAGGTTCATTGATAGTATTGCCATAGAAGCCCAGGAAGCTTCAAGCCATGGAAACTTGAAAGAACTTTACAACATAACAAGGAAACTCTACAGCAGGTACAGCAAGCCAGAAAGACATGTTAGACAGTCATGGGTAACTAAGGCCAATAAAGACGATGGGTGGAGCAGAAGAGCTACTGAACCAACCTGTGCCGCAATCCCCACCAGACATACAGCCTGCCGACAGGGACTTGCCAATTGACTGCAGCAGACAAACTAAGAAAGAAATATGTCAACCTATCAAATAACTGAGAAATGGGAAGGCAGCAGGACCTGATAACATTTTACCAGAGGCACTGAGGGCAGACATTGATACATCAGTAGACATGCTCTGCCTCATGTTTGGAAATATCTGGGAAGATAAACAGATGCCATTAGACTGGAAAGAGGGATATCTCATCAAGATACTCAAGAAAGGCGATCTGATTACCTGCACAAACTACAGAGGAATAACTCTTCTATCAGCCCCATGGAAACTGTATAATGAAGGAACAAGTCGAGACTCATATGCGAGATCAGCAAGCTGGCTTCCTCAAAGATAGAACCTGCATAGACCAGACTGCAACATTGCACAATATCATTGAGCAGACAATAGAATGGAACTCCCCCTCTATGTCGACTTCATCAACTATGAGAAGGCATTTTATAGTGTGGACAGAGAGACCCTTTTGGAAACTCCTCTGCCACTAACGTGTGCCAGATAAACTTGTATGAATTATTAGGAACTCTTATGAAGGTATGACCTGACAGGGTTGCTTGCTCACACCTTTTCTCTTCCTATTGGCCATAGACTGGATTATAAAAACATCCACAGAAGGGAGAAAAGTTGGGATCCAATGGACACCTTGGTCACAGTTTAATAACCTGGACTTTGCAGATAACCTGGGCCTAGTCTCCCATACCCATCATCAGGTGCTAGAGAATACAAACAATGTTGCAGCCACAGATTAAGCACAAATTGGCATCAACATCCATAGGGGAAAAAAAATGAAGATTAGCACGGCCAGCACAGCTGCAGTCACTCTTGCAGGAGGATACACTGTAAGAGGTGGAGGCCTTCACCTATCTAAGCAGTGTCATAGACAAGCAGGTTGGCACAGACACCAATGTCAAGACAAGAATTGTTAAATCAAGAGCTGCCTTCATCCAGCTAAAGAAAATCTGGAGCTCCAAAGACCTAACACTGCAACCTAAGATCATGCTTTTAAACACCAATGTAAAATCAGTACTTCTGTATGAAGCAGACACTTGGAGGACAACAGTGACTACCACCAAAAAAGTCTAGACATTTATCAATAACCTGCCTGAGAAAAATCCTCCAAATTTGCTAGCCAAACACCATCAGCAACAAAGACCTATGGCAGCAGACTTCCCAACTCCCTGCCAATGAAGAAATCATGAAGACTCTGGGGCTGGATAGGTCACACCCTCTGCAAGCCCAAATCAAACATCACTAGGCAAGCCCTGACCTGGAACCCTCAAGGAAAAAGAGGAGGGCCAAGGAACACCTGGCGCCAAGATCTCAAAGCTGACTGCAAGGAGATGGGCTACACCTGGAATCAGATAGAAAGAAAAGACCAAGACAGAGATGGTTGCCTAGTCCTGGATGACGGTCTATACCCTATTAGGGTTAGCAGGCATAACTGAGTACATTTTGTTAGATTACCCAAAATGTAGTAGAAACCAAACATTCAAGGCTGACTTTTAAAACTTAAAGTCCATGAGCTAGTGACGTATGGGATATACAATCCTACCAGGAGGGTCAAAGTTTCCCAAACCTCAAAATGCCTATAAATATACCCCTCACCACACCCACAATTCAGTTTAATGAATAGCCAAGTAGTGGGTGATAAAGAAAGGAGTAAGCAGCATCAACAAAGTTATTTGGAAATAATTGTGCTTTATACAAAAAAATCATAACCACCATAAAAAGGGTGGGTCTCATGGACTCTTGCCAATATGAAAGAAATGAATTTATCAGGCAAGTTCTTACATAAATTATGTTTTCTTTCATGTAATTGGCAAGAGTCCATGAGCTAGTGACGTATGGGATAGTAATACCCAAGATGTGGAGGGATAAAATAATAACAGCCATTTTCCGCTGAAAAAAAATTAATCCACAACCCAAAATATAAGTTTATTCTCATAAATGAAAAGAAAAAACGTAAACATAAGCAGAGGAATCAAACTGAAACAGCTGCCTGAAGAACTTTTCTACCAAAAACTGCTTTTGAAGAAGCAAATACATCAAAACTGTAGAATTTAGTAAATGTATGCAAGGACGACCAAGTTGCTGCTTTGCAAATCTGATCAACTGAAGCTTCATTCTTAAAAGCCCACGAAGTGGAGACTGATCTAGTAAAATGAGCTGTAATTCTCTGAGGCGGGGCCTGACCCGACTCCAAATAAGCCTGATGAATCAAAAGCTTTAACCAAGATGCCAAGGAAATGGCAGAAGCCTTCTGACCTTTCCTAGAACCAGAAAAGATAAGACTAGAAGTCTTCCTGAAATCTTTAGTAGCTTCAACATAATATTTCAAAGCTCTTACCACATTTAAAGAATGTAAGGATCTCTCCAAAGAATTCTTAGGATTAGGACAGAAAGCAGGGACAACAATTTCTCTATTAATGTTGTTAGAATTCACAACCTTAGGAAGAAATTTAAATGAAGTCCTCAAAACTGCCTTATCCTGATGGAAAATCAGTAAAGGAGATTCACAAGAGCGAGCAGATAACTCGGAAACTCTTCTAGCATAAGAGATGGCCAAAAGGAACAGCACTTTCCAAGAAAGTAGTTTAATGTCCAAAGAATGCATAGGCTCAAATGGAGGAGCCTGTAAAGCCTTGAAAATAAAATTAAGACTCAAAGGAGGAGAGATTGATTTAATGACAGGCTTGATACGGACCAAAGCCTGTAAAAAACAGTGAATATCAGCAAGCTTAGCAATCTTTCTGTGAAATAAAACAAAGAGCAGAGATTTGTCCCTTCAAGGAACTTGCAGACAAACCCATATCTAAACCATCCCGAAGAAACTGTAAAATTCTAGGAATTCTAAAAGAATGCCAGTAGAATTTATGAGAACACCATGAAATATAAGCCTTCCAAACTCCATAATAAATCTTCCTAGAAAAAGATTTACGAGCCTGTAACATAGTATCAATCACTGAGTCAGAGAAACCTCTATGACTAAGCACTAGGCATTCAATTTCCATACCTTCAAATTTAATGGATTTGAGATCCTTAATGTAAGGGGCCAAGGTTGGCAACTGGACATCCGAACAAGATCTGCATACCAAAACCTGTGAGGCCATGCTGCAGCTACCAGTAACACAAACGAGTGCTCCATGTTCCATGATGATTTTGGAGATCACTCCCTTCCCCCAGTGACAGTTGAAATAATCTAATCCAACTGAGAACCAAATAACTTATTACCTTGGAAAGAGATAGTAATCTAGACTTAGATACCATGTGAGCATTCCAATATTTGAGCCACAAAGCTCATCTAGCTAAAATAGCTAAAGACATAGATTTAACATAAATTTTGATATAAAAAATGGCATCACAAATAAAATGATTAGCATGTTGAAGCAAGCGAACAATGCTAGACAAAATCAGGATCCATTTCCTGTTGCGCTAAGCTTTCCAACCAAAACGTTGATGCAGCTGCAATTCTGAATTGCATCAGCAATAAAATCTTTTATATTCACAGGTATATCATGTACTACAGGCATTGTACTATTACTGATGGACACATTCTCTGCATGTAAAAGCTTATCATGACAACTATTACATTACCACAGCTGGAGATATAATCTCCACAAATTTACAACAAATGCACTTAGCTTTGGTAGAACTTATCAGGCAGCAGGGTTCCAACAGTGGTTTCTGAGACAGGATCAGATTGAGACATCTTGCAAATGTAAGAGAAAAAACATATAAAGCAAAATTATCATTTTCCTTATATGGCAGATTCAGGAATGGGGAAAAAATGCAAACAACATAGCCCTCTGACATAGAAAAAGGCAAGAGGCATATAGGAATGGGGTTTTAAATAATGAAATTGACGGCAAGTATGACGCACAACGCAAACTGAATTTTTTTTGGTGCTAACAACATCCGGAAATGACACATTGTAGATGCAACCTTGTGCAAGGAACTCTGTGTCAACTAAGACGCCAGAAATGACAAATTTGCATCATTGGACGTACCTTCGCACCAAAAAAATTCTCTTCTAATTTGTTGTTCCTTACATTGTATACAGCAGTAAAACAAAATTGCATTCGGATCTCCGCGAAGGATCCAAACGCAAATTACTAATATTTACCTTGTCTCCTCTGCCTTGGCCAATCAGGGATCAGATGTAAATGAACAATGATTTGAGCAATCACTGTTTAGCTGTAATGCAAATTGCACAACACTTTAAGGGATAGAAAGTTAAAATTTTAAAGAGTAATTTTTCCTAATATGCTTCAATGAACAAAAACATAATTTATGTAAGAACTTACCTGATAAATTCATTTCTTTCATATTAGCAAGAGTCCATGAGCTAGTGACGTATGGGATATACATTCCTACCAGGAGGGGCAAAGTTTCCCAAACCTCAAAATGCCTATAAATACACCCCTCACCACAAGGAAAAATGATGAGAAAGACACCAAGAAATATAAGTCTTCCAGACTCTATAATATATCTCTCTAGATACAGATTTACGAGCCTGTAACATAGTATTAATCACAGAGTCAGAGAAACCTCTTTGACCAAGAATCAAGCGTTCAATCTCCATACCTTTAAATTTAAGGATTTGAGATCCTGATGGAAAAAAGGACCTTGCGACAGAAGGTCTGGTCTTAACGGAAGAGTCCACGGTTGGCAAGAGGCCATCCGGACAAGATCCGCATACCAAAACCTGTGAGGCCATGCTGGAGCTACCAGCAGAACAAACGAGCATTCCTTCAGAATCTTGGAGATTACTCTTGGAAGAAGAACTAGAGGCGGAAAGATATAGGCAGGATGAAACTTCCAAGGAAGTGATAATGCATCCACTGCCTCCGCCTGAGGATCCCGGGATCTGGACAGATACCTGGGAAGTTTCTTGTTTAGATGAAAAGCCATCAGATCTATTTCTGGAAGTTCCCACATTTGAACAATCTGAAGAAATACCTCTGGGTGAAGAGACCATTCGCCCGGATGCAACGTTTGGCGACTGAGATAATCCGCTTCCCAATTGTCTATTCCTGGAATATGAACCGCAGAGATTAGACAGGAGCTGGATTCCGCCCAAACCAGAATTCGAGATACTTCTTTCATAGCCAGAGGACTGTGAGTCCCTCCTTGATGATTGATGTATGCCACAGTTGTGACATTGTCTGTCTGAAAACAAATGAACGATTCTCTCTTCAGAAGAGGCCAAGACTGAAGAGCTCTGAAAATTGCACGGAGTTCCAAAATATTGATCGGTAATCTCACCTCCTGAGATTCCCAAACCCCTTGTGCTGTCAGAGACCCCCACACAGCTCCCCAACCTGTAAGACTTGCATCTGTTGAAATTACAGTCCAGGTCGGAAGAACAAAAGAAGCCCCCTGAATTAAACTATGGTGATCTGTCCACCACGTCAGAGAGTGTCGTACAATCGGTTTTAAAGATATTAATTGAGATATCTTTGTGTAATCCCTGCACCATTGGTTCAGCATACAGAGCTGAAGAGGTTGCATGTGAAAACGAGCAAAGGGGATCGCGTCCGATGCAGCAGTCATAAGACCTAGAATTTCCATGCATAAGGCTACCGAAGGGAATGATTGTGACTGAAGGTTTCGACAAGCTGAAATCAATTTTAGACGTCTCTTGTCTGTCAAAGATAGAGTCATGGACACTGAATCTATCTGGAAACCCAAAAAGGTTACCCTTGTCTGAGGAATCAATGAACTTTTTAGTGAATTGATCCTCCAACCATGATTTTGAAGAAACAACAAAAGTCGATTCGTATGAAATTCTGCTAAATGTGAAGACTGAGCAAGTACCAAGATATTGTCCAAATAAGGAAATACCACAATACCCTGTTCTCTGATTACAGATAGAAGGGCACCGAGAACCTTTGTAAAAATTCTTGGAGCTGTTGCTAGGCCAAACGGCAGAGCCACAAACTGGTAATGCTTGTCTAGGAAAGAGAATCTCAGAAACTGATAGTGAGCTGGATGAATCGGAATATGCAGATATGCATCCTGTAAATCTATTGTAGACATATAATGCCCTTGCTGAACAAAAGGCAGGATAGTCCTTACAGTTACCATTTTGAAAGTTGGCATCCTTACATAACGATTCAATATTTTTAGATCCAGAACTGGTCTGAAGGAATTCTCCTTCTTTGGTACAATGAAGAGATTCGAATAAAACCCCAGCCCCTGTTCCAGAACTGGAACTGGCATATTTACTCCAGCCAACTCTAGATCTGAAACACATTTCAGAAATGCTTGAGCTTTCGCTGGGTTTACTGGGACACGGGAAAGAAAAAATCTCTTTGCAGGAGGTCTTATCTTGAAACCAATTCTGTACCCTTCTGAAATAATGTTCTGAATCCAAAGATTGTGAACAGAATTGATCCAAACTTCTTTGAAAAAACGTAATCTGCCCCCTACCAGCTGAGCTGGAATGAGGGCCGCACCTTCATGTGGACTTAGAAGCTGGCTTTGCTTTTCTAGAAGGCTTGGATTTATTCCAGACTGGAGATGGTTTCCAAACTGAAACTGCTCCTGAGGATGAAGGATCAGGCTTTTGTTCTTTGTTGAAACGAAAGGAACGAAAACGATTATTAGTCCTATTTTTACCCTTAGATTTTTTTTCCTGTGGTAAAAAAGTTCCTTTCCCACCCCACCAGTAACAGTTGAGATAATAGAATCCAACTGAGAACCAAATAATTTATTACCCTGGAAAGAAAGGGAAAGTAGAGTCGATTTAGAAGACATATCAGCATTCCAAGTTTTAAGCCATAAAGCTCTTCTAGCTAAAATAGCTAGAGACATAAACCTGACATCAACTCTGATAATATCAAAAATGGCATCACAGATAAAATTATTAGCATGCTGAAGAAGAATAATAATGTTATGAGAATCATGATCTGTTACTTGTTGCGCTAAAGTTTCCAACCAAAAAGTTGAAGCTGCAGCAACATCCGCCAAAGATATAGCAGGTCTAAGAAGATTACCTGAACACAAATAAGCTTTTCTTAGAAAGGATTCAATTTTCCTATCTAAAGGATCCTTAAAGGAAGTACCATCTGCCGTAGGAATAGTAGTACGTTTAGCAAGGGTAGAGATAGCCCCATCAACTTTAGGGATTTTGTCCCAAAACTCTAATCTGTCAGACGGCACAGGATATAATTGCTTAAAACATTTAGAAGGAGTAAATGAATTACCCAAATTATTCCATTCCCTGGAAATTACTTCAGAAATAGCACCAGGAACAGGAAAAACTTCTGGAATAACTACAGGAGATTTAAAGACCTTGTCTAAACGTTTAGATTTAGTATCAAGAGGACCAGAATCCTCAATTTCTAATGCAATTAGGACTTCTTTAAGTAAAGAACGAATAAATTCCATTTTAAATAAATATGAAGATTTATCAGCATCAACCTCTGAAACAGAATCCTCTGAACCAGAAGAATCATTAGAATCAGAATGATGATGTTCATTTAAAAATTCATCTGGATAAAGAGAAGTTTTAAAAGACTTTATGTTTACTAGAAGGAGGAATAACAGACATAGCCTTCTTAATAGATTCAGAAACAAAATCTCTTATGTTATCAGGAACACTCTGAACATTAGATGTTGATGGAACTGCAACAGGTAATGGTATTTTACTAAAGGAAATATTTTCTGCATTAACAAGTTTGTCATGACATTTAATACAAACAACAGCTGGAGGAACAGCTAACAAAAGTTTACAGCAGATACACTTAGCTTTGGTAGTTCCAGCACCAGGCAGCGATTTTCCTGAAGTATCTTCTGACTCAGATGCAACATGAGACATCTTGCAATATGTAAGAGAAAAAACAACATATAAAGCAAAATTGATCAAATTCCTTAAATGACAGTTTCAGGAATGGGAAAAAATGCCAAAGAACAAGCTTCTAGCAACCAGAAGCAATGAAAAATGAGACTTAAATAATGTGGAGACAAAAGCGACGCCCATATTTTTTTAGCGCCAAATAAGACGCCCACATTATTTGGCGCCTAAATGCTTTTGGCGCCAAAAATGACGCCACATCCGGAACGCCGACATTTTTGGCGCAAAAGAACGTCAAAAAATGACGCAACTTCCGGCGACACGTATGACGCCGGAAACAGAAAAGATTTTTTGCGCCAAAAAAGTCTGCGCCAAGAATGACGCAATAAAATGAAGCATTTTCAGCCCCCGCGAGCCTAACAGCCCCCGCGAGCCTAACAGCCCACAGGGAAAAAGTCAAATTTTTTAAGGTAAGAAAAAATGATTGATTCAAATGCATTATCCCAAATATGAAACTGACTGTCTGAAAATAAGGAATGTTGAACACCCTGAGTCAAGGCAAATAAATGTTTATATACATATATTTAGAACTTTATAAAAAAAAGCGCCCAACCATAGCTTAGAGTGTCACAGAAAATAAGACTTACTTACCCCAGGACACTCGTCTACATGTTGTAGAAAGCCAAACCAGTACTGAAACGAAAATCAGTAGAGGTAATGGTATATAAGAGTATATCGTCGATCTGAAAAGGGAGGTAAGAGATGAATCTCTACGACCGATAACAGAGAACCTATGAAATAGACCCCGTAGAAGGAGATCATTGCATTCAAATAGGCAATACTCTCCTCACATCCCTCTGACATTCACTGCACGCTGAGAGGAAAACCGGGCTCCAACCTGTTGCGGAGCGCATATCAACGTAGAATCTAGCACAAACTTACTTCACCACCTCCATGGGAGGCAAAGTTTGTAAAACTGATTTGTGGGTGTGGTGAGGGGTGTATTTATAGGCATTTTGATGTTTGGGAAACTTTGCCCCTCCTGGTAGGAATGTATATCCCATACGTCACTAGCTCATGGACTCTTGCTAATTACATGAAAGAAAATGCTTCCAGTAAAAGTTATTACTATTTTTCAGCGGCATATGCACAAGTATTCAAACACCATACTTTCTCAGAGTCAGCAGTGGCTTATATGACACAAATTAAGTCTTCACATACACATTTCACATCACTACCAGCTGCCTGAGCTTGAACACTTGTGCACGGGCCCTCACAGCATATTTGCGTATGCCACTGAAAAACAGTAATAACTTTCACTTTAAGCATTTTTGGTAATGGAAGTATGTCACAAAAATGCTTCTATTTAACCCCTACGCTACCGGGAATTTCAGAGAAGAACTTGCACTAAATACCGGAGAATTGTTAGCATTTTTGCTATTACTCCATTTAAACAGAAAGTGTATTTTTTTTTTTATTTACCGCTCAAAACTAAATATATATAAATATATATAATTTTATTTTTTAAGTAGACAACCCAAGCTTATTGATCTAGGCCCATTTTGGTATATTTCATACCCCCATTACACCGCCAAATGCGTTCATATAAAACAAATCGTTAACTTTTCACAAACTTTGGGTTTCTCAAATTATTTACATACTGCTTGAGCAATCATGGCACAAGTGACTGTGAAGTCTTTTCTGGGATCTCCTTTGTTCAGAAATAGCAGACGTGCATGGCTTTACCATTGGTTTTAGGTAATTAGAATGCCACTAATTGCAGCTGCGCACAACACTTCTATCATTCCTGGCGGTGAAGGGGTTTATCAGGTAGCTTTTAATGTTAATGTTAGTAGATGCCTGGAGCGCAGAGACTGCGGGAGCTTGCTCTGACGTGTGTGTGTGTGTGTGTGTGTACACATATATATATATAGCGGTACGATGAGCTTCATACCGAATGATGTATATATAAATCCAATCGGGTTAAGCGGTTAAAGGGACATGAAACCCAAAATTTTTGTTTCATGATTTGGATAGGGCATACAATTTTAAACAACTTTTCAATTTACTTCTGTTTTCCATTTTGTTTCATTCTCCTGGTATCCTTTATTGAAAGAGCAGCAATGCACTACTTACTAGCTAAACACACTGGTAAGCCAATGATAAGAAAGAGCCTACATAGGGGTATTCTTTTCAACAAAGGATACCAAGAGAACCAAGCAAATTAGATAAAAGTAAATTGCAATGTTGTTTAAAATTGTATGCTCTATCTAAATCATGAATGAACATTTTTGAGTTTCATGTCCCTTTAAAACTGAAAAGCACCCATGTACATTGCAATTTTAACTTGTCTCTGTAAAAGGGCACACAAGTAAAGGATAAGTGAAAGCATATTTCAAGAGTGCAGTGTTTAATAACTCACTTTTTCAAATACCTAGTAGAATGAATTTTTTTCAGATGACCATTGTCACATTAATAACTGCCCTCCTGAAGTGTTAATTGTTCTCAGTTCTGCGACTTAGAGCTCTCATATTTAAAGGAACAGCTTGAATATCTAATAATTTACTGAATAATTATTTTTTGTATGTGCAAAGAAGAGCATGTGCAAATCCAGTGTGCAGTGAATTATGGGTAAGCACAAAATGCTAAGCAGCATTGCACTATGTCTGTCTAAGTGTTGGACCCATATGGACTCTTGGTCCCCTATCTTGGCCCTCTGTGAGAGGACAAAAACAAAATTTATGCTTACCTGATAAATTCCTTTCTCCTGTAGTGTAGTCAGTCCACGGGTCATCCATTACTTATGGGATTATAACTCCTCCCTAACAGGAAGTGCAAGAGGATCACCCAAGCAGAGCTGCTATATAGCTCCTCCCCTCTACATCATACCCAGTCATTCGACCGAAACCAAACGAGAAAGGAGAAACTATAGGGTGCAGTGGTGACTGGAGTTTAATTTAAAATTTAGACCTGCCATAAAAAACAGGGCGGGCCGTGGACTGACTACACTACAGGAGAAAGGAATTTATCAGGTAAGCATAAATTTTGTTTTCTCCGGTTAAGTGTAGTCAGTCCACGGGTCATCCATTACTTATGGGATACCAATACCAAAGCTAAAAGTACACGGATGACGGGAGGGACAGGCAGGATCTTTACACGGAAGGAACCACTGCCTGAAGAACCTTTCTCCCAAAAACAGCCTCCGAAGAAGCAAAAGTGTCAAATTTGTAAAATTTGGAAAAAGTGTGAAGTGAAGACCAAGTTGCAGCCTTGCAAATCTGTTCAACAGAGGCCTCATTCTTAAAGGCCCAAGTGGAAGCCACAGCTCTAGTAGAATGAGCTGTAATTCTTTCAGGAGGCTGCTGTCCAGCAGTCTCATAGGCTAAACGTATTATGCTACGAAGCCAGAAAGAGAGAGAGGTAGCAGAAGCTTTTTGACCTCTCCTCTGTCCAGAATAAACGACAAACAGGGAAGAAGTTTGGCGAAAATCTTTAGTTGCCTGTAAATAAAATTTCAGGGCACGGACTACGTCCAGATTGTGCAGAAGTCGTTCCTTCTTTGACGAAGGGTTAGGGCACAATGATGGAACAACAATCTCTTGATTGATATTCCTGTTAGTGACTACCTTAGGTAAGAACCCAGGTTTAGTACGCAGAACTACCTTGTCTGAATGAAAAATCAGATAAGGAGAATCACAATGTAAGGCCGATAACTCAGAGACTCTTCGAGCCGAGGAAATAGCCATTAAAAACAGAACTTTCCAAGATAACAGCTTGATATCAATGGCGTGAAGGGGTTCAAACGGAACACCTTGTAAAACGTTAAGAACTAAGTTTAAGCTCCACGGTGGAGCAACAGTCTTAAACACAGGCTTAATCCTGGCCAAAGCCTGACAAAAAGCCTGAACGTCTGGAACTTCTGACAGACGTTTGTGTAAAAGGATGGACAGAGCTGAGATCTGTCCCTTTAAAGAACTAGCAGATAAACCCTTTTCTAAACCTTCTTGTAGAAAAGACAATATCCTAGGAATCCTAACCTTACTCCATGAGTAACTCTTGGATCCCGATCTAGAAATAGAGAAGGAACCTGAAGGTATCTTCAATCTGAGCTCCCATGTCCTCTCTAAAGAAGAGACCTCGGTCCTGAAGTACGGCCTCTCCTTTGCCCCTACAAGAAGCCTAAATAAATTCCAGACGTTCGTTAACGTTAAAGAGCTCGTAAGGAAATTGACTCTGAAAAGATTCTTTGCAAAATCAGCCCTAGAAAGAGCCAGCTATAAGCCACCTGAGTCTAATGATGGCTACAAACACACAGATCTGAAACCAAGGTCAACCTTTTACCCCACTAATAGTAAAGGCACAGCTATAGAGTCATTTGAGACAATAGTATGCAAGGAGATCAGAGAGATACAGTCCAACCAACTGAAGATTAAGAGACAGAACCTCTCCAACAAACAGATGAGAACCATCAGAGATTTGGAAAACAATCATAACCTGACGATTAAACCTGCCGACAAGGGAGGGGGGATTGTCATCATGGATAAAGCCAACTACGACCTGGAAAACGCACGTATCCTAGGTGATAAGAATACCTACATGAGACTCCCAGGGAATCCGGAAATCACTTATAAAAAGGAGTTATCAAGAATCTTGGACCAAGCCAAAGAACAAGGAATTCTTAACAGTAAAGAATATGGATATATCAACATCACTCATCCGATAACCCCCATCATTTACCATCTACCGAAGATTCACAAATCGTTGGAGAAACCACCAGGGAGACCAATCATTTCCGGCATTGGATCCCTGAGCTCAAATCTATCTGAGTATATTGATTTGAATCTCCAAACATATGTGAGGCAGCTACCCTCCTACCTGAAAGATTTGACACAGGTACTTAACCTCCTAGAAGGAATAACCTGGGAAGATGGATACATCCTTGCCACCTGTGACGTTACATCCCTGTACACGTGCATACCTCATGAAGAGGGTGTAAAGGCGGTTGAATTCTTCTTGGATAAGGATGAGAATCTTCGAGAAGAACAAAAGGAATTCATTCTGGAGGGGATTCGATATATTCTGAGCCATAACTACTTCTGTAATGAAGGAAAACATTACCGACAAATATGCGGTACGGCGATGGGGACCAGGTTCGCACCGAGTTACGCGAACCTGTATATGGGAAAGTGGGAACATATCTTCTGGGAATCATGCCCAGCGAGTGCGGACCTGGTCCTCTATCGCCGATACATAGATGACATCATTATCATATGGAAGGGGACAGAAGAAGACTTAAAATACACCTTTGAAGTGATGAATAGAAGCACCGAGAACCTGAAATTTACATACATCTGGAGCAGGAGTGAGTTGACCTTTCTGGATCTTAAGATCGAAATTGTCGAAAACAAAATAGAAACTTCTACATTCTTTAAGAAAGTGGATAGCAACAATTTCATCCACAGAATGAGCTGCCATCATAAGTCCTGGAAAGATAACATCCCGACAGGACAACTATTGAGAATAAAGAAAAATTGCTCAACCCAAGAGAAATGGGAACAACAGGCAGAATTAATCAAGAACAAATTCATAGACCGAGGATACGACAAGACCGAATTGGAACATAAAATGCAGGAAATCAGCAACATCGAAAGAACTGAGTTGATGATATACAAAAGAAAAGAAAAACTACTAGAAGACAAAACACTCAACATTAATATGATTACCGAATACAGTGGAAATAAGAAAATCGTTGAAAGGATAATCCAAAAACATTGGCCACTTCTAAGGGACGATGATATTATTGGTGAGATTCTTCCTCCTAAACCAAGATTCATCTATAGGAAGACGAAGAACCTGAAAAGTAAACTAGCTCCCAGCCTACAGAGAAAGAAGGCATTAGGTGTCAAGAATGTTTTTGGAAAAGAGATAAATGGCTTTTTCCCTTGCCCATCGTGCAAAGCGTGCAAGCATGGTATCAAATCTACAACTTTCAGTTGCCACCACACGAAAGAGAAATATAAAATCCATAACCTGATTAGATGCCGGGACAGCGGAGTAATTTACCTGCTGCAGTGCACTTGTGGACTGCAGTATGTGGGACAGACCTCCCGGCCTCTAAGGGACAGAATCCGGGAGCATCTACTTCTCATTGGAAAACTAAACATGGACACAGCACTGTATCGCCATTTCTCAGCCAAACATCAAGGAAATATAGAAGACCTATCATTTATGGGCATAGAAAAAGTCACAAGAAGCTGGAGAGGTGGAGACTATACAAGTAAAATCCGCATCATGGAATCAAAATGGATCTTCAACCTCGACTGCCTTTTTCCAAAAGGATTAAACAATAAGGAGGATCTCTCCCATCTACTCAATATCAGCGGACGCCCATAAGGAATAGCTTTAAGACAGAAGAAGGACCCAGAATCCATTTGATGTGTATGCACACATATATATCTGACTCTCCTGGAATACTTCAAAAATCTCCAAACAATACTTACCGTCAAGAAATAAGTCCAATGTTATCCTTTCAGACTCACTATATCTAAGGACTGAACCACCTGATGAGTACAACCATCGGAAATGGATTAAAAGGCTGATGTACTCCTGCCGAACCCTAGAAATCTCAGTATCCCGGCTCTGATATGTTATAGCGCTGAACTGATCACCCAGATCGAGTTTCAATTGCATGGACTCACATATATTATAACAAAAAGTACTCCTGCCGAACCCTAGAAATCTCAGTATCCCGGCTCTGATATGTTATAGCGCTGAACTGATCACCCAGATCGAGTTTCAATTGCATGGACTCACATATATTATAACAAAAAGTTCTCTCCTTCGACAATAACTGTACCTCTCATCTATATTGTCCCTAACATGTCAACTATGTCTATAATTTTAGAAATACACAGGCTCAAAAACTTTAAAATAAAATTTTATTTTTATTTTTATGTTTAATTTTATTTTTATCCTTACGCTATCTGACAGTGAGGCGAGTAATGCAACCAGCGTGACCATTAACATGACCACTAATCCCCAGAATTATTGGCTGACTGATAGTGGCTATATGGTCTTCGATCTCCACAACTGTTAGTATAGATACTTTATTTATGTCTCATATACACTGAGGATCGATTCTGCAAGGGTAGATTAAGAAACCCTTAAACTATTGTAATTAGACATTGAAATGGTCTAAATGGGCGTTCTCCAGAGTCATAGCAACATCAGATATTTATTATAATTATTAAATTTAGGACATCGAGCATATCTATCAAACTTAGGACATCGAGCAATATTAACCTCTAATGTGACATATCTTTTCATGTAAAAGGCACTAATCTCTGTCTCCTCCTAAATCTATCCCTAAACAACAATATTATAGGGATATACATACACCCACCCTGATAACCATCACTAACAATATATCTCCCACATTCACCATAGCATACAGGTCCATAGAGATATGGGGCTATTGGGATTAATACACACCTTAATGTCATATAGTGACTCTTACAATAAATCTTTTCCCTTAAGTTGATCTATAATGAAGGACCAATTCCCTCTCTGCTATTATTAGAAATTGGCTGAGGACCAAATTCCTGTCTGTTATATGACAAATACTTTCTGTCAAGAACACATTTAATGGAAGGGCTATGAGTGACGTCATGACCAATAGGATAAGCGGAACCAGATCGCATTAAATATTTATATTTATATAACTGACTCCAAATTTCACAATTTATAATGACCACAAAATGTGGGGAGCACAAACGAGATGCCCCTGCTGATTGGTATAAACAATAGAACAAACTGCATACTAAGGCAGTCTTACGCCAACCGGAAATGACGTCACTGCCCGAACGGAGGCTAAGCGGTACATAGTGGACGTATATCATCCACTAAATGGATCAACACAGTATTTAATCTAATATAGTAAGATAGGTTCCTAATGTAAGGTATAAATCACTCTACATTTAAGAAGTTAATCCATTTAGATATCGGAACTTTACAGTAAACCGGAAGTGCTGAGTAATCTCCCACATCCGGGTCCCCATAGCACAAACGCTATAAAAGATCACCAGTAAGCATGTAAAACCAGTCTTGAGAAAGGCCTATATCAGGCCGAAACGCGTAGACCAGTACTGGTGAGTTTATTTTCAATCTTAGCTGATTGTTATTGATTTTCTGCACATTGCTGTTATTTGCTTTTTTCACAGGTTGGATTGACGTTTTTTATACACTTTGGAGTTTTTCTAGGAGCCAGCAGTCCAGCTTCTATTTGGATATACCGCACTTAGACTTTTTCACATCAAGTGTTTCTTTATTACATTTTGCACTCAGACTATAACATTGTTTATTATTATATTTTTTTTGGGAATCAGATCGTCCTTCGTAACAACTGTTTCTTTATAGGTTTTTGTACACAGACTGTTAATTGCCTTCTTTTTGGGATTCATATTGTTTTATATTATCTTACCTAACACCAGAGAGTTTTTTAGTTTGTTTATATCCATTTTTTCCTATTTTCCTTTCTTCACTCCTTTTGTCCACCCCATTTTAACACACATTTTTTGGGTCTCTTCCCTGATCCAAATAGGAGCACCAGGGTTATTTTGTGACAACCTCTTACTCAAAATTTGGTGAACATTTTTTCTAAAGACACCCATTATTATTTCCGATCACGTATATCATTTTTTAACCCCTGGTCTCACCAGACCTAACCGGAACAGATCATTAGTTAGAGGTCACACTGCACAAGCCAGCATATATATATAAAAACTGATATAGACCCTCCATTGTTTTTTAATTATGTTTTAATGTCGATTGTATTATTATTTATGTTACTAATCATGGATCCATGAGTATATGTATTCACTGATTTTTAAGAATTTTTAATTTGAATGCAATAAATTTTATACTGATTGTAACAAATCTTATCTAGATCCTTTAGTACACCTAGCCTCCGTTAGTTGGCGCCTGGGCCCCCCCCCTCATTATCTCAGTTCTTTTTAGGTGAGAGCTAGGTCTCACCTCTCCCAGGCAAACAGGTGTTTTGTTGGCGCTTTGAGTAATACCAATCACACAGTAACTCTTGGATTCGCACCAATGCAAATATTTACGCCATATTTTATGGTAAATTTTCCTGGTAACAGGTTTCCTCGCCTGTATTAAGGTATCAATTACTGACTCCGAAAATCCACGCTTTGATAAAATCAAGCGTTCAATCTCCATGCAGTCAGCCTCAGAGAAATTATATTTTGATGTTTGAAAGGACCCTGAATCAGAAGGTCCTGTCTCAGAGGCAGAGACCAAGGTGGACAGGATGACATGTCCACTAGATCTGCATACCAGGTCCTGCGTGGCCACGCAGGCGCTATTAGAATCACCGATGCTCTCTCCTGTTTGATCCTGGCAATCAATCGAGGAAGCATCGGGAAGGGTGGAAACACATAAGCCATGTTGAAGACCCAAGGTGCTGTCAGAGCATCTATCAGAACCGCTCCCGGGTCCCTGGACCCGTAACAAGGAAGCTTGGCGTTCTGGCGAGACGCCATGAGATCCAGATCTGGTTTGCCCCAACGCCAAAGTATTTGGGCAAAGACCTCCGGATGAAGTTCCCACTCCCCCGGATGAAAAGTCTGGCGACTTAGGAAATCCGCCTCCCAGTTCTCCACGCCTGGGATGTGGATCGCTGATAGGTGGCAAGAGTGAGACTCTGCCCAGTGAATTATCTTTGAGACTTCCATCATCGCTAGGGAACTCCTTGTCCCTCCCTGATGGTTGATGTAAGCCACAGTCGTGATGTTGTCCGACTGAAACCTGATGAACCTCAGAGTTGCTGAGGCCAAGCCAGAAGGGCATTGAAAACTGCTCTTAATTCCAGAATATTTATGGGAAGGAGACTCTCCTCCTGAGTCCATGATCCCTGAGTCTTCAGGGAATTCCAGACAGCGCCCCAACCTAGCAGGCTGGCGTCTGTTGTTACAATCGTCCAATCTGGTCTGCTGAAGGGCATCCCCTTGGACAGATGTGGCAGAGAGAGCCACCATAGAAGAGAATTTCTGGTCTCTTGATCCAGATTCAGCATAGGGGACAAATCTGAGTAATCCCCGTTCCACTGACTTAGCATGCACAATTGCAGTGGTCAGATGCAGGCGTGCAAAGGGTACTATGTCCATTGCCGCTACCATTAAGCCGATTACCTCCATGCATTGAGCCACTGACGGGTGTGGAATGGAATGAAGGACACGGCAAGCATTTAGGAGTTTTGTTAACCTGTCCTCTGTCAGGTAAATTTTCATTTCTACAGAATCTATAAGAGTCCCTAAGAAGGGAACTCTTGTGAGTGGCAATAGAGAACTCTTTTCCTCGTTCACGTTCCACCCATGTGACCTTAGAAATGCCAGCACTAACTCTGTATGAGACTTGGCAATTTGGAAACTTGACGCTTGTATCAGAATGTCGTCTAGGTACGGAGCTACCGATATTCCTCGCGGTCTTAGTACCGCCAGAAGAGAACCCAGAACCTTTGTAAAGATTCTTGGAGCAGTAGCTAACCCGAAGGGAAGAGCTACAAATTGGTAATGCCTGTTTAGGAAGGCAAACCTTAGGTACCGGTAATGATCTTTGTGAATCGGAATGTGAAGGTAGGCATCCTTTAAATCCACTGTGGTCATGTACTGACCCTTTTGGATCATGGGTAAGATTGTCCGAATAGTTTCCATTTTGAACGATGGAACTTTTAGGAATTTGTTTAGGATCTTTAAGTCCAAGATTGGTCTGAAGGTTCCTTCTTTCTTGGGAACCACAAACAGATTTGAGTAAAACCCTTGTCCGTGTTCCGACCGCGGAACCGGGTGGATCACTCCCATTAGTAAAAGATCTTATACACAGCGTAGAAACGCCTCTTTCTTTATTTGGTTTGCTGACAACCTTGAAAGATGAAATCTCCCTTTTGGAGGAGAAGCTTTGAAGTCCAGAAGATATCCCTGAGATATGATCTCTAACGCCCAGGGATCCTGGACATCTCTTGCCCAAGCCTGGGCGAAGAGAGAAAGTCTGCCCCCCACTAGATCCGTTTCCGGATTGGGGGCCCTCACTTCATGCTGTCTTAGGGGCAGCAGCAGGTTTTCTGGCCTGCTTGCCCTTGTTCCAGGTCTGGTTAGGTTTCCAGCCCTGTCTGTAGCGAGCAACAGTTCCTTCCTGTTTTGGAGCGGAGGAAGTTGATGCTGCTCCTGCCTTGAAGTTACGAAAGGCACGAAAATTAGACTGTCTAGCCCTTGGTTTGGCTCTGTCTTGAGGCAGGGCATGGCCCTTACCTCCAGTAATGTCTGAGATAATTTCTTTCAAACCGGGCCCGAATAATGTCTGCCCTTTGAAAGGTATGTTAAGCAATTTAGATTTAGAAGTCACATCGGCTGACCAGGATTTAAGCCACAGCGCTCTGCGCGCTTGAATGGCGAATCCGGAGTTCTTAGCCGTAAGTTTAGTTAAGCGTACTACGGCATCAGAAATAAATGAATTAGCTAGCTTAAGGACTCTAAGCTTGTCTGTAATCTCATCCAACGGAGCTGAGCTAATGGTCTCTTCCAGAGACTCAAACCAGAATGCCGCCGCAGCCGTGACAGGCGCAATGCATGCAAGGGGTTGCAATATAAAACCTTGTTGAACAAACATTTTCTTAAGGTAACCCTCTAACTTTTTATCCATTGGATCTGAAAAAGCACAGCTATCCTCCACCGGGATAGTGGTGCGCTTAGCCAGAGTAGAAACTGCTCCCTCCACCTTAGGGACCGTCTGCCATAAGTCCCGTGTGGTGGCGTCTATTGGAAACATTTTCCTAAATATAGGAGGGGGTGAAAAAGGCACACCAGGTCTATCCCACTCCTTGTTAACAATTTCTGTAAGCCTTTTAGGTATAGGAAAAACGTCAGTACACGTCGGTACCGCAAAATATTTATCCAGCCTACATATTTTCTCTGGGATTGCAACCGTGTTACAATCATTCAGAGCCGCTAATACCTCCCCTAGTAACACACGGAGGTTCTCAAGCTTAAATTTAAAATTTGAAATGTCTGAATCCAGTTTATTTGGATCAGATCCGTCACCCACAGAATGAAGCTCTCCGTCCTCATGTTCTGCAAATTGTGACGCAGTATCAGACATGGCCCTATTATTATCAGCGCACTCTGTTCTCACCCCAGAGTGGTCGCGTTTACCCCTAAGTTCTGGCAATTTAGATAAAACTTCAGTCATAACATTAGCCATGTCTTGCAAAGTGATTTGTAAGGGCCGCCCTGATGTACTTGGCGCCACAATATCACGCACCTCCTGAGCGGGAGATGCAGGTACTGACACGTGAGGAGAGTTAGTCGGCATAACTTCCCTCTCGTTGTCTGGTGAAATTTTCTTTACATGTACAGATTGGCTTTTATTTAAAGTAGCATCAATGCAATTAGTACACAAATTTCTATTGGGCTCCACATTGGCCTTTGAACATATTGCACAAAGAGATTCCTCTGTGTCAGACATGTTTAAACAAACTAGCAATTAGACTAGCAAGCTTGGAAAATACCTTTCAAATAAATTTACAAGCAATATGAAAAACGTTACTGTGCCTTTAAGAAGCACACAAAACTGTCACAGTTGAAATAACAATGAACCGGATTAGTTATAGCAACCAAATTTTCACAGTAAATGCATTAAGTTAGCAAAGGATTGCACCCACTAGCAAATGGATGATTAACCCCTTAGTACCAAAAAATGGATAACAATTAAAAATATAAACGTTTTTATCACAGTCAAGCACAGTCTCACAGGTCTGCTGTGAGTGATTACCTCCCTCAAAACTAGTTTTGGAGACCCCTGAGCTCTGTAGAGACGTCCTGGATCATGCAGGGAGAAATAGGAAGACTGTGACTGAATTTTTACTGCGCAATAAAGCGCCAAAATAGGCCCCTCCCACTCATAATACAACAGTGAGGAAGCTCAGTAAACTGATTTTATTCATAAACAAACGACAGCCATGTGGAAAAATAATGCCCATAAAATTTTTCACCAAGTACCTCAGAGAAAAACGATTAACATGCCAGTAAACGTTTTAAATATAAAATTATGAAATGTTATTAAAAAGCCTGCTGCTAGTCGCTTTCACTGCAGAATAGGCTATAAGTTATATGTATATAGTATTTTCTTAGTGAAGTACCATTCCCCAGAAATACTTCAGTGTAAACATACATACATATCAGCCCGATACCAGTTGCTACTACTGCATTTAAGGCTGCACTTACATTACATCGGTATTAGCAGTATTTTCTCAGTCAATTCCATTCCTTAGAAAATAATATACTGCAACATACCTCCTTGCAGGTGAACCCTGCCCGCTGTCCCCTGTTCTGAAGTTACCTCGCTCCTCAGAATGGCCGAGAACAGCAAATGGATCTTAGTTACGTCCGCTAAGATCATACACAAACTCAGGTAGATTCTTCTTCTAATGCTGCCTGAGAAAAAACAACACACTCCGGTGCTGTTTAAAATAACAAACTTTTGATTGAAGAAATAAAAACTAAGTTTAACAACCACAGTCCTCTCACACGTCCTATCTATTAGTTAGGTGCAAGAGAATGACTGGGTATGACGTAGAGGGGAGGAGCTATATAGCAGCTCTGCTTGGGTGATCCTCTTGCACTTCCTGTTAGGGAGGAGTTATAAAACCCATAAGTAATGGATGACCCGTGGACTGACTACACTTAACAGGAGAAAGATGGTTTTGACTTCATATATCTGGCTAAACATGAAAATAATTTGTTCGATAAACATGTTTAAAAACTATTCTGTGTGCTATGTCCCTTTAGGCGTTCCCTTACTGGGGATGTAAATACAAACTGCAGAGGTAAGTTGCATAAAAAGGAGACAAAAATTATTATCTACATTTTACCGTTTTCAAGTAAATTGCACTGCAAAATGTTCTTCCCTTTAATGCGTTCCCAGTGATCCATTTACCGGCTGGAGTGTATTAAATTGTTTACAAATAGCTCCTTTACCTTTATTTTGTCTTTTGAATAGATTACTTCTTTGCGTGTTGAAACCGCCACCCATACTGAAATTTTCTGTACTGTTGTATAGGCTATGGAAAAGCTATGTAAACAAGAATTCACATATCAAATCTAGCCCCCCATGGGGTGAAAGAGTCCAGAGCATTAAAGAGAATGTACCTGCAGCTGCTTTGAATACAATGAACTTTTTAGAAGCTGCTTCCCTGACTACATTATCTATTTAAACATTTTATTGGAGGTTTCATTACTCTGCCTTTTCCACAGATAAAATAATTAACAAGTAAAGACATCAGATATATTGGTCATGATTTATTACAGGCTGCAAAATTACAATTGAATGTGACATTTTAATAAATCCTGGAGTGGTGGGTAGAAAAAAAAACAACAAACCCCATTGTAATATGAACAAATCGAGCACTTTGCAATACAGCTATACACTTATTTTCTTTTAAACCATCTGACTGTACATTAACCTTTCAATTCCAGAAAGTTGAAATGCGATAAAATAAACAGGACATTTGCTTAGAGGGATTGACACTTAGTAGGAAAGAGCTGACATTTTATGGGAAATATATACACACATTTCATCATATAATAGGCCATATATTGCAAATTTAAAAGGGACATAATCTAAAGTTTTATTTTAATGAAAACAAAAATTCAGATTTATTTCTATTATCAAATGTCAAGAGAAGTAAATTATTTTGCTGAATAGCATACCACAGTATGCGCAAAAGCCTGAAGGTGTCTATATGGCAGCAGTTTTTTTATTTTCATATCTCTTTACATTTTATTCACATTAACCTGGCCTAACAAGCCACAACTTAGCAACAGATCTTTTGACGACTATAGCTTTAAGGGACACTAAACCCTAAATACATTTTATGCACCTCCCATTAATTATGGGTGCAGGCATTTTGGAACCTAAGTTATACTGCAGGTATCTGAAGGAGAGTTACTGCACATGCGCAAACAGGTCAGCGCTGCAATGTAGTGAGAGATAGATCTCAATATGGCGGCAACTATAACTAGAGAGAGGAGGGGGTAACCTCAATACCATGCTTATAAAATGTATTTAGTGTTTAAGGTCCCTTTAAGCAGTCAAGTAAATGGATAAATAAAATGTGTTTTCAACAGAGGATGCAATAAATGACAAAACACTGATATCAAATTCAATGTTTTCTTTCAAGATTTTGACAGAGCATAGAATAAAAAAAATGCACAATTTCTATTAAATTTACGTCATTCTCTTTGTATCCATCTGTGAAGAACATACTGAGGTAGGCTGATGGGCATGGCTGGAGTTATATGGCAGGAGTTTGGCAACAAGGCATTTTAGAATGTTATACCTTGTGCAAACATTACTGCCATCTAGTGCTCAAAGGAATATAACATTATTAAATGCCAAACTCCTGCAGTATACTGTAGTGCTTCAGACACATCTAGCAGTGCTCTTCAACAAAGGAAAAAACAGAATAAAGTACAATTTGATTAAAGCTATTTGGAAGTTTTGTTGTTTTTGTTTTAATCCAATTTATTCATTTACAACATGAAATAAAATAATTGAAGTCCATTTCCATTTAAAGGTAAGATCACAAACAAACTTTACCTTGATATGTAATAATGTTTTTCATATAGTAAATTTGCATTGAATCATTATTCCCCTGATGTGATATAATCTTATAAAGAATATTTAAGCTCTTGCATAGGATTTACTGGCACAAACATTAATATTTTTGGGGGGAGCTTAAGTGCTATTACAGTTTTTCCCCCCAATAGACAAAACCACCTGGTTGATTTTACTGGAGATTTAAAGGAATATGAAACGCACGTTTTATGCAATTTTAAGCAACTTTAATTTACTCCTATCAGTTTTTCTTCTCTCTCTTGGTATCTTTATTTGAAAACCAGGAATGTATGCTTAGGAGCCGGATCATTTTTGGTTCAGAATGTGGGTAGCACTTGTTGATTGGTGGTTAAATGTAGAGCTACCCAGATGCTGAACCAAAAATGGGCTGGCTCCTAAGCTTACATACCTGCTTTTTCAAATAGATACCAACAGAACGAAGAAAAAGTTATAAAAGGTGTAAATTAGAAAAAATTTGGGTTTCATATCCCTTTAAGCCAATACTGAGCTGATATTAATAAAGTATTATACTGCCCCCACCTGGCTATTTCATAATGGCACCTAAGTGGCAACATTTTCGGTAGGGAACACTATTATACTTCATTGACCCCACCCCGTAAAAATCAACATACTTCATGATAACATTTTTTTATAGGTTACATAACATAATGTTGCAGTAATTGTTGAACACAACCAAATCTGTCCATTCATTAGGAATATTTAGTGCCCTGCAAGTTATAGTGGTGATAGCAAATGTAGTGGGCTAACGTATAGGAAGCTACAAAGTCATGGTTCGTTTTAATGTACACATCCAAAGCAGAATTATTCATCTTTACATGAAATGATTACACTGTTGATTAGAAAGAATTACATTAATAAACTCTAAAAGTCCACTTGGAATGAAGGCAACAGAAATAAGATGTTCCAATGTGTAAGACTGAAACATGTTGGCTATCAATACGATACCACTTTCAAATGTCTGCAAAAAAGAAATAGAGTTTTATGATGAAACATGTGCAGAGCCTACAGTTAAGGAAGGTATTTCAGTTTAGTACAGTTAGTACGGTTCTGTTGGAGTTGCATAGAATTCAAGTTTTCAGTGAAATGTAAAATATAAAGATTGTATTGTAGACACAGTGTAGTGTGAACCATAGGGTTCAGCTGGTAATTGTGCAGAAAACAGAGTTCCAAACAGCAGCACCGACTACAGGGACTGAAAAGTTACTTTGTAAAGTCTTATCTCTGTACTGTTCAGTGCGTTCAATCGCTGAAATTCATTTCCATCTGTGACGCACCAGAGACGACTCATCGTTTACCACCTCTGGCTCATCACCGTGCCGTCGGTTTGGAAGAAGCAGCAGAATGATCAAGATCAGGAGTATTATTCCACACAAGCTCATAAGAGTGTAAGATATAATCCACATTATAGGCTCCCTGAGGGGATTGCTGGATATACAGTTGTTGGCTATATCAGATGTGCTGAACGGACCAGATATTTCAGATACTGTGACACCATTGACCACTGGAAAAAATATACAAAGGGATTGGTTAAAAGCAGTAACTGCTGAGAGAGAGCAAACGAGAGAAAGAGAGAGCGAGAGAGAAAAGAGAAAAAGAGAAAGAGCGAGCGAAAGAGCAAACGAGAGAAAAAGAGAGCGAGAGAAAAAGAGCGAGAGAAAAAGAGAGCAAGAGAAAAAGAGAGCGAGAGAAAAAGAGAGCAAGCGAGAAACAGAGCATTCCTCTAAGTATTTGTAAACTAATGTATCAAAAATGAAGATCATGACCTCAAGGGTGGTGCCTGAAAGGTTTATTGATGAGGTTTGATGTCATCTAGGCAGGGTCTGGGCATTACAGAGGAATCAGAACATAAAAAAAAACAAAGAGAAAAGGCAGAGCTGCTAGACACAGCAATATCTGTGCTACTTGTACAGACTTGCTGGTTGGAGCTTTCAACCTGGAATCACTATTTAGTTTGGCAATGGTTCCGTAATGAGAGAGAAATGTAATGCCTGCATTTCCTTCACGGATAGCTTCATTAACGCTTCCCTTGCTTATTCTTTTTCACACCCCTTTGCTAAGGTGATTTTGATTCCTAAATTGTAAATCATATTTCAGTAGGTGACCCACACAAATTATATATTGGCATTTTTTTCAGCATGCTCAGCAGATTCAGAACAAACAAAAAAAAGGTTACAAAAAAGTAAATTTATGCTTATCTGATAAATTAATTTCTTTTACGATATGACGAGGCCACGGATTTCATCCTTACTTGTGCGATATTAACCTCCTGCTAACAGGAAGTGGCAAAGAGCACCACAGCAGAGCTGTATATATAGCTCCTCCCTTCCATCCACCCCCAGTCATTCGACCGAAGGTTTAGGAAGAGAAAGGGAAAAGCCAAAGGTGCAGAGGTGACTGAAGTTTACAAAAAAATAAATATAAAATAAATCTGTCTTAAAACAACAGGGTGGGCCGTGGAGTCGTCATATCGTAAAATAAATTAATTTAGCAGGTAAGCATAAATTTACTTTTCTTTTACAAAGATATGACGAGTCCACGGATTTCATCCTTACTTGTGGGATACCAATACCAAAGCTATAGGACACGGTTGAAATGGGAGGGACAAGACAGAGACCTAAACGGAAGGCACCACTGCTTGAAGAACCTTTCTCCCCAAAACAGCCTCAGAAGAAGCAAAAGTATCAAATTTGGAAAAAGTATGAAGAGACTACCAAGTCGGAAGCCACAGCCCTATTAGAATGAGCCGTAATTCTTTCAGGAGGCTGCTGTCCAGCAGTCTCATAAGCCAGGTGGATGATACTCCTCAGCCAAAAAGAAAGAGAAAGAGAGGTAGCCGTAGCTTTCTGACCCCTACGCTTTCCAGAATAAACAATGAAGATGATTGATGGAAATCTTTAGTCGCCTGTAAGTAAAACTTCAAGGCACTGACCACGTTCAGGTTATGTAAGAGATGCTCCTTCTTAGAAGAAGGATTAAGACACAAGGAAGGAACAACAATTTCCTGATTAATATTCTTATTTGAAACAACCTTAGGAAGAAATCCAGGTTTGGTACGCAAAACCACCTTATCAGAATGAAATATAAGATGAGGCGAATCACATTGTAACGCTGAAAGCTCAGAAACTCTTCGAGCAGAAGAAATAGCAACCAAAAACAGAACTTTCCAAGATAACAACTTAATATCTATGGAATGCATGGGTTCAAACGGAACCCCTTGAAGAACACTAAGAACTAAATTCAAACTCCAGGGAGGAGTAATTGGTTTAAATACAGGCTTAATTCTGGTTAGAGCCTGACAAAAAGACTGAACACCTGGCACATCTGCCAAACGTTTGTGAAGCAAAATTGACAAAGCAGAAATCTGTCCTTTTAAGGAACTTGATGATAACCTTTTCTCCAAACCTTCTTGGAAAAAAGAGACAGAATCCTGGGAATCCTGACTTTACTCCATGAGTAACCCTTGGATTCACACCAATAAAGATATGTACGCCATATCTTATGATAGATCTTTCTAGTGACAGGCTTACGAGCCTGTATCAAAGTATCGATGACCGAATCAGAGAATCCCCGCTTAGATAAAATCAAGCGTTCAATCTTCAAGCAGTCAGCTGCAGATAATTTAGATTTGGATGCTGGAAAGGTTCTTGAATGAGAAGGTCCTGTCTCAGAGGAAGTGTCCACGGTGGCAGAGAGGACATGTCCACTAGATCCGCATACCAAGTCCTGCGTGGTCACGCAGGCGCTATCAGTATTACTGAAGCTCTCTCCTGTTTGATCCGAGAGGGAACGGTGGAAACACATAAGCTAGGCTGAACGACCATGGCACTGCCAGGGCATATATCAGTTCGGCCTGAGGATCCCTCGACCTGGATCTGTAACGTGGAAGCTTGGCATTCTGACAAGATGCCATCAGATCTAATTCCGGTCTGCCCCATTGTCGAATCAATGAGGTAAACACCTCCGGATGGAGTTCCCACTCCCCCGGATGAAAAGTCTGACGACTTAGAAAATCTGCTTCCCAGTTCTCTACTCCTGGGATGTAGATTGCTGATAGATAGCAAGAGTGGGCCTCCGCCCATCGGATTATATTTGATACTTCTATCATCGCTAAAGAACTCCTTGTTCCCCCCTGATGATTGATATACGCCACAGTCGTGATATTGTCCGACTGGAATCTTATGAATTTGGCCAAAGCCAACTGAGGCCACACCTGAAGCGCATTGCATATTGCTCTCAGTTCCAGAATATTGATAGGAAGTAGAGACTCCACCTGAGTCCAAACACCCTGAGCCTTCAGGGAATTCCAGACTGCACCCCAGCCCAGAAGGCTGGCGTCCGTTGTCGCTATTACCCATGAGGGTCTGGGACAGATGATCCGGCGACAAACACCAAAGAAGAGAGTCTCTGGTCTCTTGATCCAGATTTATCTGAGGAGATAAATTTGCATAGTCCCCATTCCACTGTCCGAGCATGCACAGCTGCAGTGGTCTGAGATGAAAGCGAGCAAACGGAATGATGTCCATTGCCACTACCATTAATTCAATGACGTCCATACACTGAACCACTGATGGCCGAGGAATGGACTTTAGTGCTTGGCAAGTATTTAGAATCTTTGATTTTCTGACCTCCGTCAGAAATATTTTCATGTCTACCGAGTCTATCAGAGTTCCCAAGAAGGGAACCTTTGTCCGTGGAACTAGTGAACTCTTTTCTATGTTCACCTTCCAACCATGAGTTCTCAGGAAAGACAACACTGTGTCCGTGTGAGATTTTGTCAGATAAGTTGACGCCTGAATCAAAATATCGTCCAGATAAGGCACCACTGCTATGCCCCGTGGTCTGAGAACCGCTAGAAGGGACCCTAGAACCTTTGTGAAGATTCTGGGTGCTGTGGCTAACCCGAAGGGAAGAGCCACGAACTGATAATGTTTGTCCAGAAAGGCAAACCTTAGGAACTGATGATGATCCTTGTGAATAGGGATATGAAGGTATGCATCCTTCAAGTCCACGGTAGTCATATATTGACCCTCCTGGATCATTGGTGTAAGATTGTTCATATAGGGGCATATGTATCAAGCTCCAATTGGAGGCTCACCAGAAACAGCAGTTATGAAGCAGAGGTCACAAAGACCGTTGCTCCATAACCTGTCCGCCTGCTCTGAGCAGGCGGACACACATCGCCAGAAATCAACCCGATCGAGTACGACCGGGTTGACTGAAACCCCCCTATAGGCGGCCGATTGGCCGTGAGTTTGCAGGGGGTGGCATTGCACCAGCAGCTCTTGTGAGCTGCTGGTGCAATGCTGAATACGGCGAGCGTATTGCTCCCTGTATTCAGCGAGGTCTGGCAGATAAAGTCTGGCCGCAGTGTCGGATCAGGTCTGCCAGATCTTAAAAACTAGAGGTCATAGTCTCCATCTTGAACGATGGGACTCTGAGAAATTTGTTTAGACACTTGAGATCTAAAATTGGTCTGAAAGTTCCCTCTTTTTTGGGAACCACGAAAAGATTAGAGTAAAACCACTGTCCCTGTTCCAGTTTTGGAATGGGACAAATTACTCCCATCGTATAGAGGTCTTTTACACAGGGTAAAAACGCCTCTTTTTATCTGGTCTACAGACAATCGTGAAAGATGAAATCTCCCTCTTGGGAGAAAATCCTTGAATTCCAGTTGATACCCGTGGGTCACAATTTCCAATGCCCAGGGGTCCTGAACATCTCTTGCCCAAGCCTGAGCAAAGAAAAAGCAAAGTAAAGCAAAGCAAAGTCTGCCCCCTACTAGATCCGGTCCCGGATCGGGGGCCGCCCCTTCATGCTGTCTTAGTAGCAGCAGCGGGCTTCTTGGATTGTTTACCTTTATTCCAAGCCTGGTTGGGTCTCCAGAAGGACTTGGATTGAGCAAAATTCCCTTCCTGCTTTGTGGAGGAAGAGGAAGCAGAGAGTATTCCTTTAAAATTTCGAAAAGAACGAAAATGATTTTGTTTACCCCTCATCTTAACAGACCTGTCCTGAGGTAGGGCGTGGCCTTTACCTCCAGTAATGTCAAATGATTTCCTTCAATTCAGGCCCAAATAGGGTCTTACCCTTGAAAGGAATAGCTAAAAGCTTAGATTTTGATGACACATCAGGAGACCACGATTTGAGCCATAACGCTCTATGCGCTAAAATGGCAATACCTGCATTTTTAGCCGCTAATTTAGCAATTTGAAAAGCGGCATCTGTAATAAAAGAATTAGCTAGCTTGAGAGCCTTAATTCTATCCAAAATGTCCTCTAATGGGGTCTCAACCTTCAGAGACTCTTCTAGAGCATCAAACCAAAAAGCTGCTGCAGTAGTTACTGGAACAATGCAGGCTGTAGGTTGTAAAAGAAAACCCTGATGAATAAATAATTTCTTTAGAAGACCCTCTAACTTCTTATCCATAGGGTCTTTGAAAGCACAACTCTCCTCGATAGGTATAGTTGTACGCTTAGCCAGGGTAGATATAGCTCCCACCTTAGGGACCGACTGCCAAGAGTCCCGAATGGTGTCTGATATGGGAAACATTTTCTTAAAAGTAGGAGGAGGAGAGAACGGTATACCTGGTCTATCCCATTCCTTTTTTAAAATTTCCGAAATTCTTTTAGGAACCAGAAAAACGTCAGTGTAAGTAGGCACCTCTAGAAATCTGTCCATCTTACACAACTTCTCTGGTGGTATCATAATAGGGTCAAAATCATCCAGAGTTGCTAAAACCTCCCTAAGTAACAGGCGGAGGTGTTCAAGCTTAAATTTAAAGGACATGACGTCCGAATCTGTCTGAGGCAACATATTTCCCGATTCTGAAAGTTCTCCCTTAGACAGCAATTCCCTGACCCCCAACTCAGAGCACTGTGAGGGTACATCGGAAATAGCCAATAAAGCATCAGAGGATTCAGTATTCACATTAATACCTGACCTACTGCGTTTACCCTGTAACACTGGTAATTTAGATAATACCTCTGTAAGGGTAGTTGACATAACTGCAGCCATATCCTGCAGAGTAAAAGAATTAGACGCAATTGAAGTACTTGGCGTCGCTTGTGTGGGCGTTAAAGGTTGTGACACTTGGGGAGAATTGGATGGCATATCCTGATTCTCTTCAGACTGAGAATCATCCTTACGCACACTTTCTTTACCTAAAATATGCTTTTTACATTGTAAGGCCCTTTCAGTACAAGAGGTACACAACGTAAGAGGGGGTTCCACAATGGCTTCTAAACACATATAGCAATTAGTATCCTCAATGTCAGACATGTTGAACAGACTAGCAATAACCACAATAGTCGTTAAACACTTTATTTATTGACTTAAATTTTTTTTTAAAAAACGTGTACTGCGCCTTTAAGAAGTAAAAAAGCGCACAATTTTTCCCAAACTGCCTAAAAATGTTAATTAACGTTTTAAAATTAACTACACATAATCAATAGTGCCAAAAATTATTGCACCCCAAGAGCAAGGGGAGAAAAAAAAATTAAGATATTTATAGACAAAAATATGTTTGATTTGAAAAAAACAGAATTTATGCTTACCTGATAAATTTCTTTCTTTTGCGATGTACTGAGTCCACGGATTCATCCTAACTTTGTGGGATATTGTCCTTCCTGACAGGAAGTAGCAAAGAGAGCACCACAGCATTTTGGCATTAAGCAAAATTATAAAGACAGTCCAGTAGCAAGGCATTTTGCGGAATGTCATGGTGCAGACAATACAGGCTTAAAAGTGATAGGGATCGAACATCCAAAACCTAAAAGGAAGGGTGGAAATTACGATAGAGTTCTTTCTCCAACAAGAAGCAAAACGGATGTACAGGTTACAGACTTTATTCCCAAAGGGGCTAAATGAAAAAATGGAATATGCTTGTTTTTTGTAACAAGTTGTTACATCGAAAAGATACAAAAAATATCTAACTTAATTTTAAGTTTGTGTGATTATTAAGTTAAGTCTTAAAAATTTCCCCAGTCCAAATTTATTTGCACTAAAATTTGTATTTCAGCTGTTATAAAGTTGTTTGAAGATAACATGTAGTTTGCATTTAGTCAAACTGAATTTGATGTAAGTAGTGGTTTTGATTATGTTGATGCCCTTTTCAAAAGTTTTAGTTCCACACGAATATAAAATGTAACAAGGTTAAAATATCACCAGATTTGTGTTATATAGCTTTAAGAGGCTGCACATGTGATTTATGGATACTATAAAGGAGCCTGTGTGGCTCATTGATGGAGATCTGACAAAGCCCTGGCCAAACTCCAAAGTGGGAGGGGCGAAACGCGTCATCTGGCATTACACATGGTGTTGGTTTGGTGAATGACCTCTCATGATGAAATTTAAATTTGCTGATTCACATCCAGAGTTTTCAGCTAACAGCTGTGAAATTAATTGTTGGGGATTACAAAGTATCGACACAAGCTACGACGGCTACCCACCTAGGCTGCTGCTTCGATATAGCAACTTTGTTGGCGAACAGGAACCTTGGGAATTTGTTACCTGATACGCCGGGACTTTCTCATGCAAAGCAGAAAGTGTGGTGAGATGTATTTACGCTTGGATTAGATATGTGACTTTCCCATGTGTGTGCAATTGGCACTCATTTCTTGCAGAAAATCTTTGGGATTGATCATAGTCCAAGTGAATCTAGATACAAACATAACACATTTCAGAAGTGGATACACTTTGTCGAGTACTTTTATTAACTTTTGCCCAGTATTCACCTGGAGCGTGCTTTGGCACTAAGTGATCCAAATGTCTTGCAGGAAAATTTGTTTCAATTTAAGTTGCTGGGAAGCGTGCTATTTGCACTAAGTGCTTCCAAAAATTGATTTCAGCAATGGATTGATGTTATTTCTGTATGTTATAAATTCATGTGATGTGATATCATGCTATGAAATGTTTCTTGAAAGTGGTGGTTCTAATTTATGTTCTCACAATAAATACAAGTATGTGTCAAAATTTGCATTGGTGCGGCCTTGCCATTCTTTGACATTTGAATATATATCATTTGTCCTTTCTTCTACTTCTATATAATATTACTTAATGGCTGCATGAACATTTCATTTTTTCAGTAAATTAAATTTTTTTTGAGTGCCACACAAATATTGTTGCTAGCAAATATTGAATCACCAAATCTCTAAACAGTAAACAAGGGACCCCTTTAAAGTGAAGGTCAAGCCCGCCTCACTCGATCCCAGTATTATCATTAACATGTAAAATAAACATGTTCATTCATCAAAATCTTTATAATTTTGTACTTGTATTTTTTATTTCTCAATTACCCTCCGTTTCACCGCAACTGTCCGCCCGACATATTCCCCCATTTGATTGACATTTTTTTTCGTCTTTTTCTCCAATTCCTTCGCTTCCCTTGTGGCGTCCTGCCCCTTTCTACCCACGTCATCGGTAACAATAGCGCATGCGTCTAATTGCGGCTCTTGTCAAATACTTCATGTGCGTGCATGATATGCGCATGCGTATTACGCTGTATGCTTTCCGTTGTCATATTGTAACACGCATAAAGCAAAGAAATGTAGAGCGTAGAATAGCACTGAAACTGTTGTTTCCTGTGAATACAATGTAACAGTGCTACGTTCTTTGAAATTGCCACGCATGCGCGAATGCTCTTACAATACGCATGCGCAGTTTGAAACCAGTCTTGTTCACGAGCTTGGTAGTGACGCGGCGGGCTGGTTGAAACGATCGCTACGTCAACAGGGCCAAATAAGGAGGTGGATCGGGGGAGGAGTAAACAGACGAAACAAAGGTTTTTTTATATATAAAATTTAATAATAAATAATTGTTTTTTTTTTCCAAAATTTATCTTAGCGACTGTAATAGTTAGAGCATACTGTTTACATAGGTGGTGAGCATCGGGTAAAAAACATAATTTATGCAAGAACTTACCTGATAAATTAATTTCTTTCATATTAGCAAGAGTCCATGAGCTAGTGACGTATGGGATATACATTCCTACCAGGAGGGGCAAAGTTTCCCAAACCTCAATATGCCTATAAATACACCCCTCACCACACCCACAATTCAGTTTAACGAATAGCCAAGAAGTGGGGTGATAAAAAAGGAGCGAAAGCATCAAAATAAGGAATTGGAATAATTGTGCTTTATACAAAAAAATCATTACCACCACAAAAAAAGGGTGGGCCTCATGGACTCTTGCTAATATGAAAGAAATGAATTTATCAGGTAAGATCTTACATAAATTATGTTTTCTTTCATGAAATTTGCAAGAGTCCATGAGCTAGTGACGTATGGGATCATAAATACCCAAGATGTGGAACTTCCACGCAAGAGTCACTAGAGAGGGAGGGATAAAATAAAGACAGCCAATTCCGCTGAAAAATAATAATCCACAACCCAAAACAAAAGTTTTAATCTTAATAATGAAAAAAACTGAAATTATAAGCAGAAGAATCAAACTGAAACAGCTGCCTGAAGTACTTTTCTACCAAAAACTGCTTCAGAAGAAGAAAACACATCAAAATGGTAGAATTTAGTAAAAGTATGCAAAGAAGACCAAGTTGCTGCTTTGCAAATCTGATCAACAGAAGCTTCATTCCTAAACGCACAGGAAGTAGAAACTGACTCCACATAAGCATGATGAATCAAAGACTTTAACCAAGACGCCAAAGAAATGGCGGAGGCCTTCTGACCTTTTCTGGACCCAGAAAAGATAACAAATAGACTAGAAGTCTTTCTAAAATCTTTAGTAGCTTCAACATAATATTTCAAAGCTCTTACTACATCCAAAGAATGTAAAGATCTCTCCTTTGAATTGGTAGGATTAGGACACAATGAAGGAACAACAATTTCCCTACTAATGTTGTTAGAATTCACAACCTTAGGTAAAATTTTAAATGAAGTCCGCAACACTGCCTTATCCTGATGAAAAATCAGAAAAGGAGATTCACAAGAAAGAGCCCTCAGAACCAAATTAAGACTCCAAGGAGGAGAGATTGATTTAATGACAGGTTTGATACGAACCAAAGCCTGTACAAAACAATGAATATCAGGAAGATTAGCAATCTTTCTGTGAAAAAGAACAGAAAGAGCAGAGATTTGTCCTTTCAAGGAACTTGCAGACAAACCTTTACCCAAACCATCCTGAAGTAACTGTAAAATTCTAGGAATTCTAAAAGAATGCCAGGAGAATTTATGAGAAGAACACCAAGAAATGTAAGTCTTCCAGACTCAATAATAAATCCTCCTAGACAGATTTATGAGCCTGTAACATAGTATTAATTACTGAGTCAGAGAAACCTCTATGACTAAGAATCAAGCGTTCAATTTCCATACCTTCAAATTTAATGATTTGAGATCCTGATGGAAAAAAGGGCCTTGAGATAGAAGGTCTGGTCTTAACGGAAGAGTCCAAGGTTGGCAACTGGCCATCCGAATGAGATCCGCATACCAAAACCTGTGAGGCCATGCTGGAGCCACCAGCAGTACAAACGAACGTTCCATTAGAATTTTGGAAATCACTTTTGGAAGAAGAACTAGAGGCGGAAAGATATAGGCAGGATGGTAATTCCAAGGAAGTGACAACGCGTCCGCTGCTTCCGCCTGAGGATCCCTGGATCTGGACAGATACCTGGGAAGTTTCTTGTTTAGATGAGAGGCCATCAGATCTATTTCTGGAAGTCCCCAGATTTGAACAATCTGAAGAAATACCTCTGGGTGAAGGGACCATTCGCCCGGATGTAACGTCTGGCGACTGAGATAATCCGCTTCCCAATTGTCTACACCTGGGATGTGAACCGCAGAGATTAGACAGGAGCTGGATTCCGCCCATACAAGTATCCGAGATACTTCTTTCATATCCTGAGGACTGAGTCCCACCCTGATGATTGACATATGCCACGGTTGTGACATTGTCTGTCTGAAAACAAATAAACGATTCTCTCTTCAGAAGAGGCCAGAACTGAAGAGCTCTGAAAATCGCACGGAGTTCCAAAACGTTGATTGGTAATCTCGCCTCCTGAGATTCCCAAACCCCCTGCGCTGTCAGAGATCCCCATACAGCTCCCCAACCTGACAGACTCACATCTGTTGAGATCACAGTCCAGGTTGGACGAACAAAAGAAGCCCCTTGGACTAAACAATGGTGATCTATCCACCACGTCAGAGAGTGTCGTACATTGCGATTTAAGGATATTAATTGTGATATCTTTGTATAATCCCTGCACCATTGGTTCAGCATACAAAGCTGAAGAGGTCGCATGTGAAAACGAGCAAAGGGGATCGCGTCCGATGCAGCAGTCATGAGACCTAGAATTTCCATGCATAAAGCTACCGAAGGGAATGATTGAGACTGAAGGTTTCGACAGGCTGAAACCAATTTCAGACGTCTCTTTTCTGTTAGAGACAAGGTCATGGACACTGAATCTATTTGAAAACCCAAAAAGGTTACCTTTGTCTGAGGAATCAATGAACTCTTTGGTAAATTGATCCTCCAACCATGTCTTTGAAGACACGACACAAGTTGATTCGTATGAGATTATGCAGAATGTGAAGACTGAGCAAGTACCAAGATATCGTCCAAATAAGGAAATACCGCAATACCCTGTTCTCTGATTACAGAGAGAAGGGCACCGAGAACCTTTGAAAAGATCCTTTGAGCTGTTGCTAGGCCAAACGGAAGGGCCACAAACTGGTAATGCTTGTCTAGAAAAGAGAATCTCAGAAACTGAAAGTGATCTGGATGAATCGGAATATGAAGATATGCATCCTGTAAATCTATTGTGGACATAAAATGCCCTTGCTGAACAAAAGGCAGAATAGTCCTTATAGTTACCATTTTGAATGTTGGTATCCTTACATAACGATTCAATATCTTTAAATCCAGAACTGGTCTGAAGGAATTCTCCTTCTTTGGTACAATGAATAGATTTGAGTAAAACCCCAGACCCTGTTCCAGAACTGGAACTGGCACAATTACTCCAGCCAACTCGAGATCTGAAACACATTTCAGAAATGCCTGAGCCTTCATTGGATTTATTGGAATGCGAGAGAGAAAAAATCTCTTCGCAGGCGGCCTTACCTTGAAACCTATTCTGTACCCTTGTGAAACAATGCTCTGAATCCAAAGACTGTGAATCGAATTGATCCAAATGTCTTTGAAAAATCGTAACCTGCCCCCTACCAGCTGTGCTGGAATGAGGGCCGCACCTTCATGTGGACTTGGGAGCTGGTTTTGACTTTCTAAAAGGCTTGGATTTATTCCAGATTGGAGAAGGAGAAACCGTTCCTTTAGGGGAAGGGTCAGGCTTCTGTTCCTTATTCTGACGAAAGGAACGAAAACGATTAGCAGCCCTTTATTTACCTTTAGATTTTTTATCCTGAGGCAAAAAAGTTCCTTTCCCCCCGGTAACAGTTGAAATAATAGAATCCAACTGGGAACCAAATAATTTATTACCTTGGAAAGAAAGAGAAAGCAAAGTTGACTTAGAAGACATATCTGCATTCCAAGTTTTAAGCCATAAAGCTCTTCTAGCTAAAATAGCTAAAGACATATACCTGACATCAACTCTAATGATATCAAAGATGGCATCACAAATAAAGTTATTAGCATGTTGAAGAAGTTTAACAATGCTAGGAGCATTATGGTCTGATACTTGTTGTGCTAAAGCCTCCAACCAAAAAGTGGAAGCGGCAGCAACATCAGCCAAAGAAATAGCAGGCCTAAGAAGATTACCTGAACATAAATAAGCTTTCCTTAGAAAGGATTCAATCTTCCTGTCTAAAGGATCCTTAAAGGAAGTACTATCTGCTGTAGGAATAGTAGTACGTTTAGCAAGAGTAGAGATAGCCCCATCAACTTTAGGGATTTTGTCCCAAAACTCTAATCTGTCAGATGGCACAGGATACAATTTCTTAAACCTTTGAGAAGGAGTAAATGAAGTACCCAGATTATTCCATTCCCTAGAAATTACTTCAGAAATAGCATCAGGGACAGGAAAAACTTCTGGAATAACTATAGGTTTAAAAACCGAATTTAAACGCTTAGTAGATTTAGCATCAAGAGGACTAGAATCCTCCATCTCTAATGCGATTAAAACTTCTTTAAGTAAAGAGCGAATAAATTCCATTTTAAATAAATATGAAGATTTATCAGTGTCAATATCTGAGACAGAATCCTCTGAACCAGAAATATCCTCATCAGAAACGGACAAATCAGAATGATGACGGTCATTTAAAAATTCACCAGAAAAATGAGAAGTTTTAAAAGACCTTTTACGTTTACTGGAAGGAGGAATAACAGATAATAGATTTCCTAATAGATTTGGAAACAAATTCTTTTATATTAACAGGAACATCCTGAGTATTAGATGTTGAAGGAACAGCAACAGGTAATGGTATATTACTAATGGAAATACTATCTGCATTAGTAAGCTTATCATGACATTCATCACAAACTACAGCCGGAGGAACAGTTACCACAAGTTTACAACAAATGCACTTAACTTTGGTAGAACCAGCATCCGGCAGCGTCTTTCCAGAAGTAGATTCTGATCCAGGGTCAATGTGAGACATCTTGCAATATGTAAAAGTAAAAACAACATATAAAGCAAAATTTATCAAATTCCTTAAATGACAGTTTCAGGAATGGGAAAAAAATGCCAATAAACAAGCCTCTAGCAACCAGAAGCAATGAAGAATGAGAATGAAATAATGCGAAAAAAAGGTGGAGACAAGAATGATGACCACATTTTTTAGCGCCAAAAAAGACGCCCACATTATTGGCGCCTAAAAAAATTTTGGCGCCAAGAATGACGCCACATCCAGTGACGCCGACATTTTTGGCGCAAAACGTCAAAAAATTACGCAAACACAAACAACAAATGACAAACAGAATTTTTTGCGCCAAAAAAGTCTGCGCCAAAAATGATGCAATAAATTGAAGCATTTTCAGCCCCGCGAGCCTAACAGCCCACAGGGAAAAAAGTCAATTGAAACAATTTTTAAGGTAAGAAAATATGATTATTCATATGAATTATCCCAAATAATGAAACTGACTGTCTGAAATAAGGAATATTGATTATCCTGAATCATGGCAAATATAAGTTTAAATACATATATTTAGAACTTTATTTATAAAGTGCCCAACCATAGCTTAGAGTGTCACAGAAAATAAGACTTACTTACCCCAGGACACTCATCTACATATAGTAGATAGCCAAACCAGTACTGAAACGAGAATCAGTAGAGGTAATGGTACATAAGAGTATATCGTCGATCTGAAAAGGGAGGTAAGAGATGAATCTCTACGACCGATAACAGAGAACCTATGAAATAGATCCCGTAGAAGGAGACCATTGAATTCAAATAGGCAATACTCTCTTCACATCCCTCTGACATTCACTGCACACAGAGGAAAACCGGGCTCCAGCCTGCTGCGAAGCGCATATCAATGTAGAATCTAGCACAAACTTACTTCACCACCTCCACGGGAGGCAAAGTTTGTAAAAACTGAATTGTGGGTGTGGTGAGGGGTGTATTTATAGGCATTTTGAGGTTTGGGAAACTTTGCCCCTCCTGGTAGGAATGTATATCCCATACGTCACTAGCTCATGGACTCTTGCTAATTTCATGAAAGAAATTGACCTTCACTTTAAGATGTATAAGATGTTAACCAACACAGAGCAAATCATTCAAAGCACATTATATAAATGCAGATCACAAAAACAAGGTTATATCTTAGAAAAACAGCTCTGTATAAAGGTCTTATAGATATAAAAAGGAATGTAAACACATATGCTACAAGGTAAAAACGTCCTCTATTTGCATGTATATTAAACTTTAATCCTTGTTATCCAGTCTCAAAAGTGCAGTGTTAAGACATTAGGATCAAATCTGCACTAAAAATCAGACATAAGACGGGATGTGTCACGGTCACAGAGGATGCTGGAATATGGCAAAGTCTTTCCTGAATTATAAGTAAACAAATACTCTCCTTAAAACGAATTGCTACACAAAGAACGACCACTTATGCTTACCACCGTTCAATCAAATAAAGTATATCAGCCAATAAATTGAAGAGCCTGATAGCCAATGATCAGTCCTGATAAGGCCCTGAGTTTCGCAGTGCATGACGGGGTGAAATGCGCATCGACTGCAGGCTGCTGATTTAAATAAGTCTCTGACTGATTTACAACCACTGTGTTCAGTGAGCAAAGCTGTGGATATTTGGCATCCACCGACAGCACTTCTTGGAAATCCCTTCAGGCAGAAGCGGTCCTATCTCGGTTACAGCTGGTGAGCCAAGGTGGACGGAAGTCTATACCCGTGAAATGGCACCAGCCGAGAAGTGAAAAGTCTATGGACTATGCACAGCTAAATTGGAAGGGGTAACTTTTTCTTTGTACCCACTTGATACAATTTACAGAGCAGCGACAGCACTTTTTGGAAATCGCTTCAGGTGGAGGCGGTTTTATTCCTTTTACAGCTGGGGAGCCAAGGTGGACGGAAGTCTATACCGGTGAAACGGCATCAATTGAGAAGTGAAAAGTCTATGGGCTATGCACAGCGGTGTATCAAGTAACAGGTTGTTGATTCATGGCATCACTGCACTACTTTAAAGCTACCACTAGCCAAGAGACTCAGAAGAATAAATGTGAGCGGGCGGTGGTAAGCATAAGTGATGGTTATCTTTGTGTAGCAATTCGTTTCAAGAGAGTATGTGTTTGCTTATAATTCAGGAAAGACTTTCCCATATTCCAGCATCCTCTGACACATGCTGTCTTATGCCTGAGGTTTAGTGCAGATTTGAACCTAATGTCTTAACAATGCACTTTTGAGACTAGCAAACAAGGATTGAAGTTTATTACACATGCAAATAGAGGACGTTTTTACCTTGTAATGTAATGGTTTACATTCCTTTTTATATCTATAAGACCTTTATACAGAGAAGTTTTTCTAAGATATAACCTTGATTTTGTGATCTGCATTTATATAATGTGCTTTGAACGATTTGCTCCGTGTTAGTTAACATCTTATACATCTTAAAGGGATCCCTTGTTTACTGTGTAGAGATTTGGTGATTCAATATTTGTTAGCAACATAATCTCTCTTATTGTAACTCCGAAACTCTTCGAGCCGAGGAGATAGCTACAAAAACACAACTTTCCAAGATAAAAGCTAATATCTATGGAATGCAAAGGTTCAAACGGAACCCCTTGAAGAACTTTAAGAACTAAATTTAAACTCCATGGCGGAGCAACAGGTTTAAACACAGGCTTGATCCTAACTAAAGCCTGACAAAACGCCTGAACGTCTGGAACCTCAGCCAGACTTTTGTGCAAAAGAATAGACAGAGCAGAAATCTGTCCCTTTAAGGAACTAGCTGACAAACCCTTCTCCAATCCTTCTTGGAGAAAAGATAATATCCTAGGAATCCTGACCTTACTCCATGAGTAACCCTTGGATTCACACCAATGAAGATATTTACACCATATCTTATGATAGATTTTCCTGGTGACAGGCTTTCGAGCCTGAATTAAGGTATCAATGACCGATTCGGAAAAACCACGCTTTGATAGAATCAAGCGTAAAATCTCCAAGCAGTCAGACATAGAGAAATTAGATTTGGATGTTTGAAGGGACCTTGAAGTAGAAGGTCCTGCCTTAGCGGCAGAGTCCATGGTGGAAAGGATGATATGTCCACCAGATCTGCATACCAAGTCCTGCGTCGCCACGCAGGGGCTATCAAAATCGCCGAAGCTCTCTCCTGCTTGATCTTGGCAATCAGACGAGGGAGCAGAGGAAACGGTGGAAACACATAAGCCAGGCTGAAGGACCAGGGCGCTGCTAGAACATCTATCAGCGCTGCCTTGGGATCCCTGGACCTGGACCCGTAACAAGGAAGCTTGGCGTTCTGACGAGACGCCATGAGATCCAGTTCTGGTTTGCCCCAAAGTTGGATCAACTGGGCAAATACCTCCGGATGGAGCTCCCACTCCCCCGGATGAAAAGTCTGCCGACTTAGAAAATCCGCCTCCCAGTTCTCTACTCCTGGGATATGGATAGCTGAGAGATGGCAAGAGTGAACCTCTGCCCATAGAATTATCTTTGAAACCTCCAACATTGCCATGGGGCTCCTTGTTCCCCCCTGATGGTTGATATAGGCTACAGTCGTGATGTTGTCCGACTGAAATCTGATGAACCTGACCGCAGCTAGCTGAGGCCAAGCCTGAAGAGCATTGAATATCGCTCTTAGTTCCAGAATGCTTATCGGAACGAGTGTCTCCTCCTGAGTCCCCAAGCCCTGAGCCTTCAGGGAGCTCCAGACTGCACCCCAGCCCAGAAGGCTGGCATCTGTCGTTACTATAGTCCATTTTGGCCTGAGGAAACTCATTCCCTTGGACAGATGGACCAGAGATTGCCACCAGAGAAGAGAATCCCTGGTCTCTTGATCCAGATTTAGTAGAGGGGACAAATCTGTGTAATCCCCATTCCACTGATTGAGCATCTCAAAGATGCAGTGGTCTGAGATGTAGGCGGGCAAACTGAACTATGTCCATTGCCGCTACCATTAATCCGATTACCTCCATACACTGAGCCACTGACGGACGAGAAATGGAATAAAGAGCACGGCAGGAAGTTAGAAGTTTTGACAACCTGACCTCTGTCAGATAAATCTTAATTTCTACTGAATCTATCAGAGTTCCTAGGAAGGAAACTCTTGTGAGACCTTCACCTTCCACCCGTGAGACCTTAGGAATGCCAGAACAATGTCCGTATGGGACCTGGCGATTTGAAAAGTTGACACCTGTATCAGGATGTCGTCTAGGTAAGGGGCTACTGCTATACCCCGCGGTCTTAGAACCGCCAGAAGGGACCCTAGAACCTTCGTAAAGATTCTTGGTGCCGTGGCTAACCTGAAGGGAAGAGCCACAAACTGGTAATGCCTGTCTAGGAAGGCGAACCTGAGAAACTGATGATGATCCCTGTGTATCTGAATATGTAGATAAGCATCCTTTAAATCCACGGTAGTCATATATTGACCCTCCAGGATCATAGGTAGGATGGTTCGAATAGTCTCCATCTTGAAGGATGGGACCCTGAGAAATTTGTTTAGGATCTTGAGATCCAAGATTGGTCTGAAAGTTCCCTCTTTCTTGGGAACTATAAACAGATTTGAATAGAAGCCCTGCCCCTGTTCCTCCTTAGGAGATGAAGCTTTGAAATCCAGAAGATATCCCTGGGAAACAATCTCCAGAGCCCAGGGATCCTGGACGTCTCTTGCCCAAGCCTGGGCGAAGATAGAAAAAGTCTGCCCCCCACTAGATCCAGTCCCGGATCGGGGGCTATTCCTTCATGCTGTCTAAGAGGGCAGCAGGCAGGCTTTTTTGGCCTGTTTCCCCTTGTTCCAAGCCTGGTTAGGTCTCCAGACTGGCTTGGACTGGGCAAAATTTCCCTCTTGTTTTGTAGAAGAGGAAGATGAAGCTGCGCCACTCTTGAAGTTTCGAAAGGAACGAAAATTAGTCTGTTTGGTCCTTAACTTGTTGGACCTATCCTGGGGAAGGGCGTGGCCTTTTCCTCCAGTAATATCAGAAATGATCTCCTTCAGTCCAGGCCCAAATAGGGTCTGCCCTTTGAAGGGGATCTTGAGAAGTTTAGACTTTGAAGTGACATCAGCTGACCAGGATTTAATCCATAGCGCCCTACGTGCCTGAATGACAAAACCTGAATTTTTAGCCGTTAGCTTGGTTAAATGAAAAACGGCGTCAGAAATAAATGAATTGGCTAACTTAAGAGCTTTAAGCCTGTCAAGGATATCATCCAACGGGGTCTCTACCTGTAAAGCCTCCTCCAGAGACTCGAACCAGAAAGCCGCTGCAGCGGTGACTGGGGCAATGCATGCAAGAGGCTGGATAATAAAACCTCATTGTATAAAGATTTTCTTAAGGAAACCCTCTAATTTCTTATCCATAGGATCTAGGAAAGCACAACTGTCCTCGACAGGAATAGTTGTACGCTTAGCTAGGGTAGAGACTGCTCCCTCCACCTTAGGGACCGTGTAGCGGCATCTATAGGAAACATTTTCTTAAAAGCAGGAGGGGGAGAGAACGGCACACCTGGTCTATCCCATTCCTTAGTAATAATTTCTGAAACCCTCTTAGGGATTGGAAAAACATCAGTGTAAACAGGCACTGCAAAGTATTTGTCCATTTTACACAATTTCTCTGGGACTACAATGGTGTCACAGTCATCCAGAGTCGCTAAAACCTCCCTGAGCAACACACCGAGGTGTTCAAGCTTAAATTTAAATGCTGTCATTTCAGAGTCAGACTGAAGTAACGCCTTCCCTGAATCAGAAATGTCACCCACAGATAGAAGCTCTCCTGCTTCGGCTTCTGTACATTGTGAGGGTACATCAGACATAGCTACTAAAGCGTCAGAAAGCTCTGTATTTGTTCTAGCCCCAGAGCTGTCTCGCTTTCCTTGTAACCCTGGTAGTTTGGACAATACCTCTGTGAGGGTATGATTCATAACTGCCGCTATGTCTTGTTAAGTAAACGCATTGAACGCGCTAGATGTACTTGGCGTCCCTTGAGCGGGAGTTATAGGTTCTGACATGTGGGGAGCGCTAGATGGCATAACCTCCTTTTTGTCAGTCTCAGAAACCTCAGGTGAAAAATCTTTAAAACTTATAGAAAGGTCAGTGCATTTGTTACACATTCTAAGAGGGGGTTCCACAATGGCTTCTAAACATAATGAACAAGGAGTTTCCTCTATGTCAGACATGTTTAACAGACTAGTAGAGACCAGCATTTAGTAAATGTGAAAAAAGCAATAATAAAAAACGGTACTGTGCCTTTAAGAGAAAAAAAACTACCACATAAACTGCAAAACAGTGAAAAAAAGTAGTAAACTCTACGAAATTTTTACAGTGTGTATAAGGGACTAAAACAGCATTGCACCCACTTGCAAATGGATGATTAACCCCTCAGGCCCAAAAATGAATTAGAAAAACATTAAACCTGTTAACAAACAAACACACTGCCACAGCTCTGCTGTGGCTCCTACCTGTCCTTAAAAACTATTTTTGCAGGAACAAAACCCTCTATAGAGGTCCTATAAGCCAGAGGACTCCTTCAGGGAAGCTGGATGTCTCAGACTGAAAACGAAAATAGGCCCCTCCCACCATGCACTCAAAGTCAGAGGGCTTTAAAAAAGTACTCCTAGGAGTAATCTAACAAGCCATGTGGAAACTAGGCCCCAAATAAAGATTTATCACCCTCAGAGAAAAAACTTTTTGATTTTTATAAATCATGCAAATGTTTTTACACTAAGTAATATAAGAATTAATATGAATATTATCCCTTGTTGCAAGCATGATCCCGGTTGTTGTTAAATCACTGTATCAGGCTTACCTTAAATATACCAGGCACTGTCAGCATTTTCTAGACCTTATCTCTCTAGAAAAAAAATATACTGAAAATACCTCAAAGCAGGCAATCTGCAGACCATCCCCCAACTGAAGTTTTCTTTTCATACCTCTTCAGTTATGTGTGAGAACAGCAATGGACCTTAGTTACAAACCGCTAAGATCATCAAACCTCCAGGCAGATTCTTCTTCTAATTTCTGCCTGAGAGTAAAACAGTACAACGCCGGTACCGTTTAAAAATAACAAACTTTTGATTGAAGGTAAAAACTACACTAAGTCACCACATCTCTCTTGATACTTCCTTTCTTGTCGAGAGCTGCAAGAGAATGACTGGGGGTGGCAGTTAGGGGAGGAGCTATATAGACAGCTCTGCTGTGGGTGTCCTCTTGCAGCTTCCTGTTGGGAAGGATAATATCCCACAAGTAATGGATGAACCCGTGGACTGGATACACCTTTACAAGAGAAATGAGTGATAATTGTATACAACCACTAGGTGGCGATAGAGGAATATGAAATGTGTATATTGCAATAGGTGAAACAATTAAAGGGACATTAAACCCTAAAATTTTCTTTTGTGATTGAGATAGAGAATGCAATTTTAAACAACATTCCCGTTTACTTCTATAATCTAATTTGCTTCATTCTTTAGATATAATTTGTTTAGAAAATAGCAATGCGCATAGGTGAGCCAATTACATGAGGCATATATGTGCAGCCACCAATCAGCAGCTACTTAGCCTATCTAGATATGCTTTTCAGCAAAGAATACCAAGAGAATGAAGCAAATTAGATAACAGATGTAAATTAGAAAGTTGTTTAAAATTGTATTCTTTATCTGAATCATAAAATATTTTTGGTGTTTACTGTCCCTTTAAGTGTTATATTCCTCTTTATTTATACATTTCACAACATAGCAAAGTCGATGTTTCGGCTGTTTCTGGGCAGCCTTTTTCAAGACAATCTACAATTAAACATATATCATATATCAGTAAACAAATATACAATTTATGCATATAGTCAATATACAAACTGCCATATACATAGCAAAAACATGAAAAAAAATGCATCCAATAAAAACAAAAGAAACACCATTATTATAAAAATAATCACCTTCATTTATGTGTTAATATTATACGAACAATAAAAACCACTAGATATATGAACCTAGCTTTTGTGCATATAGATATCTAAAAACTGGCAGACCGGTATTTACATTGTAAGACAAGTATTGGTTACTCAATTAATATACAAACTGTATCAGAAAAGGTTTCCATCTTTGTTATTACTCAAATGTCTATGATGTTGCAACCTTTACAGCCTCTTGAGGTTTAAACATGGTTAATAACAATATTGAGTTTGTTTATAATAATGTGCTATTTAAGGTTGCAACATCATAGACATCTGAGTGTTACATT